>NC_061102.1:51506679-51534179 GCF_015104395.2 Macrobrachium nipponense | reverse complement strand
TTTTTACGGCAATAATCCGTAGCTTTTTGGGTAAAATCGCATCTGCTTCTGAATAGGTTAACAGGCAGTAGTGGAATTATGACGAAAGAACTCTAGCTGTCATTACCACGTGATTATCATTGTCTGTGGTTAGCAGAGAAGGAACATTGTACCGAAAATAAGAAAATGAATGCACGCGTGCAGTTACAAAAGCTATAGATAAAACTATCAGGTTTCTCAATCTTACAAATGTTATTCTGCTGCATCCCAATATTAGCAATACACAGTATTAAATAGCTGCTGCTTTCTTTAAATATATTTAAGAGAATGATGAATTAAACATGCCATTCTCTGGAAAAATAAGCCCATAAAAATGGTCTTTTCAAGATATTAGTCTTTTTTTTTTTTTTAAACGAGTCTTGATATTGATTTAGTCTTGTTTGTTTGTTTGTTTGGTGTTTTTACGTTGAAAGGAATCAGTGGTTATTCAGCAACGGGACCAACGGCTTTACGTGACTTCCAAACCACTTCGAGTGAACTTCTATCACCAGAAATACACATCTCCGACCCCTCAGTGGAATGCCCGAGAATCGAACTCGCGGCCACCGAGGTGGCAGGCCAAGACCATACCAATCACGCCACTGAGGCGTTTTTTATTTATCCGATATTTCATGCGCCTTCGAAATCTGCGTGTCCACAGAACAAAAAATTCATATTTTTGAAAAGGACAGAAGAGAAATTACACAGAGGAAGATCGTTTCCAAATAAATGTTAAAACATATATATACTGTGAATAACATGGAAAATCGAAGAGATTTGTTCAAGGCTAAACTGCTTGCCTTCCTAGAACTGTTGTTGTTGTTGATTTTACCAATGTTGGAGACTCACAAACATTATCATCTTAAATTAATAAAAGATGTCAGCGACACTGCTTCGCTCTATTTGCTGCTTGACACGAGAAAAATCTCCATTTCGCAACTTGAACTTTTTTGAGTTTAAAATAATTCATGAAGAAACCGGAAGACAATTAGAATTACAACACGGAAATTGAGATTTTTTCAATATCTCGTATTAATATCGGGGTCGTCCCACTTCAGAAATAGCAAAGTGCTTGACTGATTGATTTATTTTTTGTTTGCGGACACCTCCTAATAAATACAGCTGCATTTTATGAATATCGCAGTAAGAGTATTGGCGAGTTCTGAATGAACTTCAGAATAGACAAACGCGAGCCAACGTATCGCCAGAATCCCTTTATGACAAAATGATACTAAATAAAAAATATTGCCCAAGTGTAGCCATAGTATGAAACAAAATGACGGAAAGAGAAAAAAATAAAGCTAAAATGAACCTTTCGCCTAATACAGCGATACAGAGATTGAGGGATAAAAATGAAAATAAAATAATCGTTCTAATTTCGAAAACAATAACAGAAACGAACCAGTTAACGAGGCGTCCCCTCTTTCTCCTGCTGAATCCCTCCTACGCACATATCTTACACCCATCTATTGTTTACCGCCCTAACTACAGGCCGCCCCTATGTATTCCTCTCTCTCTCCCCTGTGGAGGACCGGAACCTTGGTGCGCTCACCTCGGCCAGTCTGTATGTCTGCTCTTCACCTCCCCTTATTCGTGCTCTCTCTCTCTCTCTCTCTCTCTCTCTCTCTCATTTCTTTTGCCTGCCTGTGTGTGTATACTAATTATTTTATATATATTATCTAGATATTATATATATATATAATATTATATATATAATATATATATATATATTATATTATTATATAATATTTATATAATTTGTTAATAGAGAAGAGAGAGAGAAATGCATGTATGTAAGTACACATAAATATCTGTATATCTATTTATATACACTTATATGTGTGTGTGTTTTTGTGTAATATATATATATATATATATATATATATATATATATATATATATATATATATATATTAGTCTAATAGAGTAAAGAAACAACGGCCATAGGCCTGCTCAGTTTTTCGCCAAAATGTACCGCATCCATCTAATATTCAGTTTCTTCAAGTGGTACTCCATCCCTCTGCCTGGATTTCTCTCGGGCTTAACTCTTACTCTGCATCTGGATAACCACCATTCTCTCTCTCTCTCTCTCTCTCTCTCTCTCTCTCTCTCTCTCTCTCGTCTCGTGCACGCTTAGCAGTCTACCCTCGGCCCTCTCCCCTAGCCCTCCACTGCTCTCGCCTCTCTCTCTCTCTCTCTCTCTCTCTCTCTCTCTCTCTCTCTCTCTCTCTCTCTCTCTCTCGGTAATGTGTAGCACTATTAGGCTACTATAATGGAGGCAGGGGTGATGTATTGGGCTTCGATACAATTCCATTCTCCTCTTTGCACCTCAGACAATAGGCAATCTGTAAAAAAGAAATAGTAATTCTTATTTCTCTCTCCCGTTACGTGAACGCCACTCTCCTTTCTTAACGCGCGGAAAGATCAAGACAATTGTTTCTTTTTTTTATTTTATTTCTGCCCTTTACTGAAAAGCTTTTTCGCCGAATATTACCAAATTCGTTCGTTTTACTTTAATTTTTCATCGGCCGGCGTATCCATTAAATAAATACAGTTCGTGCTACAGCTATTTGTCTCTCAGGGAATGAATTCGACTAATTTTCTATAAAGTGTGAAATGACGCATCATTCCATTTACTGAATGAATTCCACTGACTTATTATACAGCGTGAAATGACAGATCATTCCTTTCAATGAATGAATTCCACAGATTTTCTGTAAAGCGTGACATGACAGAAAGCATTCCTTTTACTGAATGAATTCCTATGATTTTCTATAATGCGTAAAATGACAGATCATTCCTTTTACTGAATGAATTCCACTGATTTTCTATATAGCGTGAAATGACAGATCATTCCTTCATTCCTTTCACTGAATGAATTCCACCAATTTTCTATAATGCGTGAAATGCCAGATCATTCCTTTTACTGAATGAATTCCACTGATTTTCTATATAGCGTGAAATGACAGATCATTCCTTTTACTGAATGAATTCCACCGATTTTCTATATAGCGTGAAATGACAGATCATTCCTTTTACTGAATGAATTCCACCGATTTTCTATATAGCGTGAAATAAAGAGATTATTCCTTTCACACAAATGAATTCCACTGATTTTCTGTAAAGCGTGACACGACAGAGCTCACTCCTTCCTTTCTCATATTGCCTGAACAACTCTTGCCTGTTATTCAGTCAGCTGTTGGAGTATTCTGAATATTTTGTTTTCAAAACCTGGCGTCTTAGAAATAACTACAATTACGTCTTGCTTTCCATTTAATGCAAAGATGCAACGGAACGACGCGTTTCCTAGCATCTTTCAGAGTAAATTATAAGACTAATCTAAATCCAAAGGAAAGTCCAAATTGAAAAGAAATCGAGTTGAGTGATTCTTGAAATTTTGTCCGTAAATTAAGGCCCAAACTTTCAAACAACACGTTTATATACGAATATTTAAGTTTTTCTTGTATAAGAATTTATAAAAAACATCATTTGAAAATGTAATTACCAGATAAACGACAAAATAAGTGAGTAGTACCTAATTATTAAATTTTACTATTCTTTGAGTAGAAGAAATCTTGAGAGTATGTTAAAGGATAATATACGAAAGCAATATTCAAAGAAATTATAACAACTAAAATTACTGAGAGAGAGAGAGAGAGAGAGAGAGAGAGAGAGAGAGAGAGAGAGAGAGAGAGAGAGAGAGAGAGAGAGAGAGAGAAATTGGTTAAACGTGCATATGAGACCGACCGACCGACCGACCCACAGACAGACAGACAGACAGACAGACAGACAGACAGACAGACAAAGCAAGAAAGGCCGGGGGTCGGGTGGGAGGCACGGGGGCTGGGACAGTGAAGAGAAAGAAATCCTAACTTCTAACTGCAAGGCGACGCCATTAAGCTTTTGCATATCAAATAAAGTGTTTCGAGTGTCATCACTTTTTCCGCGCTTTAAAAGTCATTAGGAGAGAGAAGAGAGAGCAAGAGAGAGAGAGAGAGAGAAATTGGTTAACTACGTTGCCATATGGACCGTGACCGACCGGCCCGACCTCACAGAGCAGAACAGACCAGACAACAGTACAGACAGACAGACTACAGACAGATCAGACAACAAGCCGAAAGGCCGGGGGTCGGAGTGGGAGGCATCGGGGGCTGGAGCAGTGAAGAGAAAGAAATCCTAACTTCTAACTTCAAGGCGACGCCATTAAGCTTTGTCATATCAAATAGAGTGTTTCGAGTGTCTGTCACTTTTTCCGCGCTTTAAAAAGTCATTAGTAGGAGAGACCGAAATGTTGATCCGGAGGGCCTCCTCAAATTCCGGGCAACTTATCGAGAATTTAATTGGTCTCATTTCTCGGGGAAAGGGAGTTGCTGCTGCTGCAGAAGCAATTTTAGCAACGGCGCCAAGAAAATGAAATGCGGGGCGATTATTGCTTGCATTATTGTCAGACAGATGTCGAACGGAGGCTCATTTGCAACTTTGCACTTTCATTCGGTCAGGTGTGCATTTGGTGGCTTAATAATGGCGATGAATTATTTAGCCCCACGCTGGCCAGGCTCCTCATTATTTCGGCAAATGGAGGGATCGGCTGTTTTACAGCGGGAGTGATTTGCCCCATGAATTGAATTGAATACAGAATTCAAGCCAAAGGCCCAAGCACTGGGACCTGTGAGGTTATTCAGCGTTGAACCGGAAATTGACAGTGAGGTTTTCCTCCTGTCAAACCTCTCAAACCTTTTCAAAGCAGTTGCACCGTGATTCAAGTATCAGGAGACGGTGGAAAGTAAGATAAATAGGGAATATGAAAGGAGGTACAGTAAACTGGGACACGAAAGGGGTTGTTGCGCCATGAAGTGATCTGTAGGCTGCGGTTGTCGGTGGATTTCGCGTGAATCTCAATCGTTGTCCTGATCAACATCGCTGCAACCGACTTCGCCTTCAACGTCATCGCGACAATTATAGATCCATCATTGCTAATCATCATCTGTCATGGACGTCATTACCATCATCGGCATAATGATCCCAATATCACATAATCACCATCTTCATCACTACCTTTATTTAACAATTACCAATACAGCTCATTTTTTTCATCATCATCATCATCATCAGCATCAACATTACAGCCATTTGTATGAAAGAGGTCATCTCGTCGATCGTCTGCTAATAAACGGATTAGGGTCACCTGGATGAAATGCAAGCCATGATAATTAAGATATATCAGTTATTCGGATACAGTCCGCTATTAAAGTCATAGCGTTTTTTTTTTTTTTTTTTTTTTTTTTTCCTTTTCTTTTTTTTTGAGGGGGGGGAGGAGGGATCAGAATTCCATACCGCTATTTGAATCCACTCGACGTCAACTAAAAAAATATATATATAATTAAATAAAATAAAGATAAAAGAGTAAAAAAAAAAAGCGACGTACTTTCTTCGGCGCAATCGAGTTTTCTGTACATAGTTTCTTCGGTGCAATCGAGTTTTCTGTACAGAGTATAATGCTCTATAAAACCATTAAGTATGGCCGGCAGCTCTCCAGTTGCTCTCCAGATGCGGTTAAGTGAGGGCGCGTCCCATGACTCCAGAACGTGCTGCCAGATGCATGATCCATGGCTGACTTTAACCTTAAATGAAAAGAAAACTGCTGAGGCTGGACGGCTGCAATTTAGTATGTTTGATGATTGTAGGGTGAATGATGAAAATACCAATCTGCAGCCCTCTAGCCTCAGTAGTATTTTAGAACTGAGGGCGGGCAGACAGAAAGACGGGCAAACAAAGCCGGCACAAGTTTTCTTTTACAGAAAACTAAAACTGGGAAATTCTAGAGCTCCTTATCGGACTTATAAGAATTCCAGACCTAACTTATGAGTATATTTGCATACAACCACTACATAAGATGGATAATTCCCAAGTTGATCTTTACTTGGTACGTTACATATGACAGAGTAACGAATCAAAGTACGTGAATATAAAATGCAACTGGAATACAGACATTTTTAATCATCATGGAATAATTATGCTACCTTAGGCCTGCTTAAGTCTAGACACTGAAGTTCTGCCTAGCGCAGGAAGATATATAAGAAGAGAATATCTGGAAAATCAAGGTGCCGATTAAAAAAAAATAAGGTGTGTAACTGTGGCCCAGGTAGTACTAATGGAATCTACAAAATTATCAACTAAAAATATCCAAGTGTGACAGGAAACAAAAAGCCAAAGCCTGTTCAAGAAAAGGATCGGTTAATAATAAATAAGAAAATGTAGAAGACAAGTTTGTGCAATTTCGTGAATAATACAAATGTTTTCCCAGAATCTGAATAACGAATGCATATACTAATGAATGAATTCGCAGATTTTTATGCCGAATCAGCAATAAAGTATCTTTGGCGAAGGAAGCACAGAGCTATGACCGACTTACTACCAGGATGGTGTAAGTGATTATGAAATAATCCCTCCTACTATCTTAGATGGTTTTGCAGAATATGTGAGCATAAAGAAAAAAAAAACTGATAATTGGGATTTGAAAGTTACAGCCGACTCAAAAAAAATAAAAATAAAATAAAAATACAGTCAAGACTCAATAAAAAAAAAAAGTAACCGGACTAATAATAGTAACTACTGAATAGGATAGAATAGAATATAGAGAAAATAAAGTGTAGGCCTAAGCCCGACCGCTGGGACCGATGAGGTCATTCAGCGATGAAAGGGAAAATGACAGTAAGAAGATCTGAAATGTTTATAGAAAGGATGGAAAGTCGGATGGAAAAAAAGAATATGAACGGAGGTATAGTAAAAGGATCAAAGAGGTTTCAGCTAAGGCCCGAAAGGGACGCTGCAAATACCCTTAAGTAATGCCCACAGCACATCAAGTGAGGAGCACTGACGGCACCTACGCCCTATGGGGAGTAACTATATGGGATTTTATTTATGCCGTTTACGATAACAATACTGTACGCTCATCTTCAGTGGAATACAGAAAGAAACTAATAAAATGCATCATGATGAAAAACATGGTAAAAAAACAAAAATAATTTATGTTAAAATATTGCCAGCATGCATGGGACTGAAAACTCCATCAAATATGTAAAAGGGAAGTGAATCTGTCCATGAACGAAACGGAATCAAAGTTACAGACAAAAGGGACAGTGTCAAATGCATCAGCAGTGATTTGTGAGGATGTTGGATGTTATATCACCTAATATGCAGTCAGCCTCCTCGTGGATTGGATGTTTTACAAAAAGTGGTAGGAGATGGAAAGGGAGGAGTCTATACCTGAATAACAAAAGGAATCTGACGGTCCTAGAATGCGCAAATACCAAAGCTTACTTTAAAGATCGCATCATGAATATATAAATAGATGAGACTCGACATAAATAAATAAATAAAAAAAAACTAATAAGGGCAGGGTGTGCAAAGGGATAAATAACGCAAAATGCAGGAAGGAATAGTAAGGTTTGATCTTGCATATATTTAGCAACACATATTTAAAGAAAGACTGAAATGAGCACATTAAGCAATGTGCAGGGTAAACGAGATTTTAAAATGAATTAAGAGTGAAACTACATATGGAAGTCTTGTTGATCTGAGAATGAAGCTTTAAGCGGAATTTTGGGAGTCAAACGGAAGGATCATATCACAGGGATCACTAAGTTAGGTCTGTAAGGTTTATGTGATAACGCTGAGAGATACAGGGACGGCATTGATATATCCCCTGGGAGGAAAGTACGCGAGTGTCAGTCTCTCTCCTTTTTTGGGTCCCGAGGCCTTCCGAGTTGAGAACCATGAGACGGAAGGCTGGAGACGAGAGGAGATTTGTGAAAGCAAAACCTTTTCACAAAACTTTAAGTAGGCAAAAGGGGAGGAATTTTACGGGGTTATTTCGCGTCAGTCTCATGACGCTGGAGACGATAACGATGATGACTTAAAAGGTAAATAACTTTCCCCTATTGTGGAATCCCTCTCAAGCACAGAGGGATTCCCTCTCAAGCACAAAGAGAATCCCTCTCAAGCACAGAGGGATTCCCTCTCAAGCACAGAGGTAATCCCTCTCAAGCACAGAGGGATTGCCTCTCAAGCACAGAGGGATTCCCTCTCAAGCACAGAGGGATTCCCTCTCAAGCACAGAGGTAATCCCTCTCAAGCACAAAGGGAATCCCTCTCAAGCACAAAGGGAATCCCTCCTAAGCGCAGAGGGAATCCGTCTCAAGCGCAGAGTGAATCACTCTCAAGCACAGAGGGAATCCCTCTCAAGCCCAGAGGGAATCCCTCTCAAGCACAGAGGGAATCCCTCTCAAGCCCAGAGGGAATCCATCTGAAGCGCAGAGTGAATCCCTCTCAAGCACAGAGGGAATCCCTCTCAAACCACAGAGGGAATCCCTCTCAAGCACAGAGGGAATCCTTCCCCAGCAAAGGGGAATCCCACTCCAGCACAATTATTCGAACAAGTTACCTTACAAGCAGCACTTTTACATGACGATAGGCGTTGCTTAAACCGACAAAATAAAAAGGAAAATAAAATCGGTTAAGGAAAGTGGGTAAGGCTAAACAAACTCAGAGCCCCGTGTATAAAAAGAAAGCATGGCATATGGACACGATAACATTGAAAATGGGCAAAAATGCCATAAACCTGCTGGGGGACGGGAAAGACAATTGCTGAAAAGAACAGTGTTTCATTGTGAAAGATCTCCAAGGTGGATTTCTTTCACAAGCTTTTAAAATCGACTTATCAAAGTCTATCGAGCTTATGAAATTTCATTTGTAACGTATGTCTTGCAAAGAAATATTACACGAATTTATCCTTTAGAAATTGCAGCTGGATACAGGAAATAGCATCTTGGTTAAAGTGAAGTCATAATGAGCAGACATAAAAAGCATTTCACTTCATTTCTAAATGCAAGGCCTGCGTAGATAAGAGCACTAGTTGTCTAACGATGGCTATACAAGGTTTTTTTCATATTATGAATTGTAAAAGTATTTAACACACGTCATCCACGAAAAGAAAGAAACTGTTAAGATAACTAGACAAACAATTACTTATGCATTTTTGAAAACATACGAGTCGGAAGAAATGTAATTGACTTGGGCGTTATTAACGCTGATTTTTTTCCTTTATTTCAACACACAAAAATGGAATATCAAATTATTAAAGCTACAATTAAAAGATAACTACAAGACTCCTGTAAAATCAAATAACGATACAGATTTCGCACTATATTGAAGAGAGGCTTCAGTAATATCTTTGATTAAATTATACACTAACTATACTATACATGGAGAACTTAATTAGAAAATCTTTCACTGGACATACGTCTAAATGACAGGGAAACCAAAGTACCAAAGCCTGGACCGTAACGTCCCAATAAGAAAACCTCTAAAAAGGCGAAGAAATCCCACAGAACCGTCTGCTTTAAAGGCCTGGAATGAAATCGCAAGATAGCCAAACCAATAAAGTTGGTTTTTATGGGGTTTTCCCAACAAAAGCCCCTAAAAACCAGCGCAAAACCCCTGGGGGAACAGGATGGAAAATCTCTCGGCAATCGGCACTCCCCAAATTTGATCTGACTGTTTCATTATTGATCTCCTTTTAACCATTCACACGTAACCCCTTTCCCTTATCTATTAATTACTCGTATTCCTTTCACTAAGCTCCAGACCTTTTATGCTTCCCCTCTTGTTAATCTCTTCACTTCCCCTTTTATTAATATCTGTCTTGTCCATTTTCATTCCCTCGACGCTCATTGTTGGGAGTCGTCTCAAAGGAACCACACGCTCGGTTCCTCTCTCTCTCTCTCTCTCTCTCTCTCTCTCTCTCTCTCTCAGCTGAGAGAAAGGGAATCTCTTTGCGGTCTCTCTCTCTCTCTTTCTCTCTAGCACCTTCGGAGCTGAGAGAAAGGGAATCTCTTAGCACACTCTCTCTCTCTCGCACTTTCTGAGCTGAGAGAAAGGGAATCTCTTTGCGGTCTCTCTCTCTCTCTCTCTCTCTCTCTCTCTCTCTCTCTCTCTCTCTAGCACCTTCTCAGCTGAGAGAAAGGGAATCTCTTAGCTCTCTCTCTCTCTCTCTCTCTCTCTCTCTCTCTCTCTCTCTCTCTCTCGCACTTTCTGAGCTGAGAGAAAGGGACTCTCTTAGCGCTCTCTCTCTCTCTCTCTCTCTCTCTCTCTCTCTCTCTCTCTCTCTTTCTAGCACCTTCTCAGCTGAGAGAAAGGGAATCTCAGCTGTCTCTCTTTCACACACACACACACACACACACACCTTCTGAACTGAGAGAAGAGGAATTTCTCTCTCTCTCTCTCTCTCTCTCTCTCTCTCTCTCTCTCTCTCTCTCTCTCTAGCACCTTCTCAGCTGAGAAAGGGAATCTCTCTCTCTCTCTAATCTCTCTCTCTCTCTCTCTCTCTCTCTCTCTCTCTCTCTCTCTCTAGCACCTACTCAGCTGAGAGAAAGGGAATCTCTCTCTCTCTCTCTCTCTCTCTCTCTCTCTCTCTCTCTCTCTCTCTCTCTCTCTCACACATACACCTTCTGAGCTGAGAGAAGGGGAATCACAATCACTGCTTCTTGTTTTATCTTATTCAAAGATGCTTTTAGAAAAGCTTGTTTGGGTAATTCTTAATCCGTTTTCTTTTAACAATTATTTTAAAGAGCTGTGCATGGTTTTCAAGAACACGAGAAAAAAATGAAAAAAAAAACACTGGCAAAATTGAAAGAATTGAGATTAGACGACATCTCTTTGAAAACGAATGGCAGAAATAGATTCCCGAGACTCAAAATAAAACTTTGAACAGAAATGAGATATAAGTCTCTTTCTAGGCACTAAAAATAAATTTGCTTTTGTTGTGTTGATGAAAATGTTCCAATGATTGAATAACCATTCACAGACAACAATCTATTTTTAAAACCCCGTACAAATGAAATCATATTTTATTGACAAGAATTTCGTCCCGTAATACTTCTCTTAACGCAACAAAAATAATTTTGTTTCACAATACCGATGAACTGATACGAAAACGTTCGACTTCAAAAGCAATGAAAATTATTGCATTACTGCTGCTCATCCAGTGATGAATGTGGATAAATCCCTTTTGCAACTAATGAAACAGATGAACAGACTCTGAACTTTCAGTGAAAAACGTTTCCCCGAGTCAACTTTCCTTCCTTTCACTACAAGCTACCGTGAGGCAAGAAAGGATTCTTAATGCATAGCCTATCTTATACAGTGCACTTCAAATAACTGACATAAGGAAGGCACCAATATAGTACTTGCAAAGGTAGATTACGAATTTGAATTCGATGGCCCCACCCGCGTAAGAGTTGCACTGGAAATGGGACAAGCGTATTCACACTGACGGACAAACAAACAACTGGGGAGAGGTCTTCAAGACAAGGTGAATTTGACTAACATGCGGAGAGACAAACAAAGCACCAACAATTGTCGAATTGCATGCAGGAGAAATGATCTAACTTTGTACTATGTTTCACTGCAACCGCTTCTACAGTGCAGCAGAAATTACCGTGATCAAGTTAGTGTGACAGACACACTGATGTGTGTACATATCGACGCTGGATGATTTACGGTGATTCATATGACAGCCAAACTGATGTACAGACCGACGGGCAGACACAGCAACGATTTCCATTCGTGTACAGCCATGCACGCACCACCTTTGACTGAGATTCGTCCAACGTAGCGCGCGGAGGAGTTGAATGTAACAGAATCGCTGATGGTCAAACAAATGGATAATCTACCCGCATGCATATCTATGCTCTACCTTTGTTCTACGTTTGACTGAACCTCCTTCAAATATTTGGGAAAAGTTGCAGTGGCAAGATTCATTCATAAGCCATCTTTATCTTTGGATAGCTTCATGAGCATCGTAGAGCTCTTCTTCGGTGCATGTTGGACCCAATACACAATTTTTTGTATTGTTTGTATGGCGTTTTTGCGTTGCACGGAACCAGTGGTTATTCAGCAATGGGACCAACGGCTTTACGTGACTTCCGAACCACGTCGAGAGTAAACTTCCATCACCAGAAATAGTAAATACACATCTCTAACACCTCACTGGAATGCCCGAGAATCTAACTCGCGGCCACCGAGGTGGCAGGTCAAGACCATACCGATCACGCCACTGAGGCGCTCCCAATCCACAGTTGGTCCAGATGTGAGTCACGGTTTGGACTTGGTGGCCACAGGGATAATTGGGTGAGAGAATGTAGCTCCACATGTAGAGGTTATCCCTCTTCCTCCAAACGCCACTGGATGGAGAAAATAGACAGAACGACCAATGAGCCCCTTTCAAGTACATCTAAGTATAACGTACATGTGCTAAGTTTAACTCAAATGCCTCTAACTGGTAGGAGTTAAACACAGACAGACAATCTTTGTTCCGTCACACATGCATGCTTCATGGTCTTCTTTTATACCAAGTTTGACTGAATTAGTTCAAAAACCTAAGTAGGTGGCGTTGTGATGTCAAGAGGTGGACTGATCTACGGTGAAATAGCTTAACAGAAGAGGAGTCGAGGTGAGAAGAAAAAGGTGACAGGCACACTGCTTGCACGATCTCCTTCCAAGCACATCTGTAACTGATAGCATACCTCTGTACCATGACTGAAAATCCTCCAACAGTGTAAAGGAGGTGCGACCACCAAGTGAGCAGGACAAATACTACTAAAATGGAAAATTAGACATCCTTGCAACCAGAGGGAAACAACAGTCCCTTTCCGGACCCAGACTTCTTGCTACATTAAAATTTGGTTTTCCCGGACCAAACTTACTATTAAAATTTTTGGGTTTGCTGATCATTTTGTTATTTTTGGTTAAATTAAACCTACTATTAAAATTGGGTTTCCCTGACCCAACTTCTTTGACCTTCTATTAAAATTTGGTTTGCTGAAACAATGTTAAATTTTTAAATTAAACCTATAGTTTTGACCAGACTTCTTTACCATTATTGTTGCGAAACCAAATTGGTTATTTTGGTTAAATTAAACCTACTATTAAAATTTGGTTTCTGACCCCAGCTTCTTACCTATTAAAATTTGTCTGAAACCAAATATGTAGGTTAAAGTTCGCAACACTTTCACCCCATTTCTTGTCGTATATAAAGAATTTCTACCATTTTTGGTACAAAGTGAGTGGGAATGCGATTTTTGCATGTTTCTATTTATGGTGAAATTATGATGTATATATTACTGTTCATTTCCACAATGGTATACATCAGATGAAAGTCTCAGTGAATATATTATGAAAAATATTTTAGCCACCATAGTATGGTTGGAGTATGGCCACTTATGTTTAGGCACATAATAATTCAACATATTTAAATCAAATATTTTTGTTAACATGATATTTAATGCTGCAAATCAAACTTAAATAAACTGAACATACAAGAAGGCAAAGGTCAAGTGTTGGGACCTATAAGGTCAATCAGCGCTGAAAGGAAATCGTGAGCAAAGGCCTGAAAAGTGTAACAGGAGAGAAACCTCGCATTTGCACTATGTTTGTTTTGTTTGTTTGTATGGTGTTTTACATTGCATGGAATCAACGGTTATTCAACATCGGGACCAACGGCTTTACGTGACTTCCGAACCACGTCGAGAGTGAACTTCTATCACCAGAAATACACATCTCTCACCCCTCAGTGGAATGCCCGAGAACCGAACTCGCGGCCAACGAGGTGGCACGCCAACACTGAGGCGCTTGCATTTGCACTATGAAACAATTGTTAGGAGAGGGTGGAAAGTATGAAGAGAGCGAGTATGAAAGGCGGAGTACAGTAAAAGGACTTTAAGGGACGCTGCAACGAACCATGCTTACAGTACACCTCGTGAAGTGCACCGACAGCACTACATCCCTACAATGTCAATCAAATGAAAGCCGGGTCACTGGGACAAAACGCACGTGTTTAGAGACTGTCCTCATGCTTACTAAATAATAAAGTCATCAATAAGAGGTACTTTCCAAGTAATAAGTAATATGTACAATGGCTGTAATAGTTTGTTAGAATATGCCTGGGGTGCAAACCTGGGGCAATGTTCTTTAGTGTATTATGACATTTTAAACGATAAACGTGTTATTGTTGCCCATGTATACATCAGTAAATACATCAGGTTATCAATAGAGAAAAATATCACTTTACACCATCCTTTTGGGGGTGAAGCGTGAGCTTTAGGGTTAGAAAAAAAAAACTTATCTAGGGGCTTAGTGAAAGGTTCCCGTGTTCAGATTATGAAAGGTCAATTAAACCTTTCCCATACAGTTGCTCGAGGTCAATTAGGTCAAACTGGATAGCGTGTCATGTTATAGAAGACGGGTAGTGGCATACGTTACGATTTGTGACTATCATAGGAGAACAATTGGTTATAAGAAAAAAAGGAGACTAACTTTCAGAGCAGGCGAGATGAAGGCAGTTTCCCAGTAATAATTTATCAGAAAAAAAATCATTAGTCAAACTAACAAGTACTGCTGCACATTCACGTCACTTCTGGCATCGTTCATAACCAATAGCTCGACCTCTCCTTGTAATCAAGATATCTCACCCGACCTCCTGAGAGAGAGAGAGAGAGAGAGAGAGAGAGAGAGAGAGAGAGAGAGAGAGAGAGAGAGAGAGAGAGAGAGAGAGAGAGCATTACTTATTCGACAACCATACTCTACCTCCTGTCTTCCTTTTGAGAGAGAGAGAGAGAGAGAGAGAGAGAGAGAGAGAGAGAGAGAGAGAGAGAGAGAGAGAGAGAGATTCTATTTCCAAGAAAGTGTCATTATGCTGTAAGTGGCTGCCATCTCTCCCAAGTTCTTAAAACGCCCGTGATATTAATGCGTTATTTTACTCACGAAATAAAATGATACTCTACGTTTTCCATTCTTTAACCACATTCGTCCCGCCGTTTCGCTATCTAACTTCGAAACATATATCTTAGAAAATTTGCAGAAGATTTTTAAAAGCTTGAGAGAGAGAGAGAGAGGAGAGAGAGAGAGAGAGAGAGAGAGAGAGAGATCAGGGATGTATTTATGTACAACTGTCATTGTATGTCATAATTATGTGAAAACCAATAACATCGCTTTCTCTACATAAAGAAAAAAATTACTGCAATGTAACTCCAATATCATCGCTTTCTCTACATAAAAGAAAAATTTACTGCAACATAACTAAGTAATAAAAAGCTTTCACATCGTATTTAAGATGATAAATTTCAAAAAGGTTGCGCTAGGAATGTATTTATGAAACCAATATTGTATATAATATACAAAAAAAATTATGAGCAAAATCTGTCATACTTTGCTTTGATTAAAGGTTCTGTTAAACATGCGTGTGAGACAGCTCTCCACTTCCGATTGGCAAGACGCGATACATTAAGACGATTATTAACCCCAGAAAAAGCCGACGAACAGATGACTATCGTGAAAGTACGTCGACGTTCGTTAACGTCGCCTTCATCATCGCAGCATCCGTTCCTCTGCAGATGATTTTCCCGAATCCTCGACTCCTGGCCCTCACCTCTCCAAAATCCCTGTTCGTCTGGAGAGCAGCATGTAAGTAGAGAAGGATCTTGGGCCACTGCCAAAATCTAAGGTGAAAGAGGGAGAAAGAGGCAAGGGAGGGAGAGAGAGAGAGAGAGACAGGGAAACGGATAAATGCTCAGGATGAAGGGAGGATAGGAGGGGTAGGGGATGTGGAATGGGGGAAGGGCAGGGGGGGGGGGGGTGGTTTGGAGAGAGATATTCCAAAGCATATACTGCTCTGGCAGGACACAGCTTCGCTGATGCTGCTGCTGTATCTTGCACTACACGACGATTTACTTCTTATTGCACAATCTGCAACGAACGACACCTTGCCGCAATTTTTAACATTTCGCATAGGTATTTCACTATAATGGAAATCGATATATATATATATATATATATATATATATATATATATATATATATATAGAAGACTTATTCCGCCATTTATTTTTTTATCTGTGTGTGTGTGTGGTGTGTGTGTGTGTGTGTGTATGTGTGTGTATGTGTGTGTGTATGTATGTTAGTATGTAGTGTATAATATATATATATATATATATATATATATATATATATTTATATATATTATATATCTATATATATATATATATTATTATTATAATAATATATATTAATTTATTATATACATATTAGATAAAATAAATGGCGGAATAAGTCTTCTATAGACGCACCTTCAACTAAGAAAAGAACCAAGATGGAAATGAAAAAAAAAAGGTTAACAAAGGGGCCGAAGTTCCTTCGGCGTAATCGAGTTTCCTGTGCAGCGTGTAATGCTGTATGAAATTCTCAGCCACGGCCTATGAAACTTTCAGCCACTGCCCGGTGTGGCCTGTATTATTGGCACCTACACTGCACGATCATGGCTATCTTTACCCTTAAATATAATCAAACAACAGAGGTTAGAGGGCTGCAATTTTGTAAGTTTGATGATTGGAGGGTGGATGATCAACATAGTAATCTGCAGCCCTCTATCTTCAGTAGGGTTTTAAGACCTGAGGGTGGACGAACAGGGAAATGTTTTCTTGTACTAAAAATGCAGAGTTCCTTATATTTCGTACTCAAGAAATCCTTGAAGACAGCACTATAAAACAAATAACCTTCCTCTTTAACGAAGATAAGCAAAGATCCATCCAGTAACAAAGATACAACTCTATATAGACACCAACCAAGCGTTAGTGAAAATAAAAAAATAAGTAAATAAAAAATAATATACAAGGACTTGAATTGTGTGATGTTAGACGACAGACTGCTGCCGTAGATATTATGGCGTAGATATAAATGGCATAAAAGTTATGAGCAATCAAATCTTCAACTTTAAATTTTCTCAAAACAAGAAATTTGAAACGGCAGATTAGGTCTCGTATTCATCAGAAGATCCCGATTTCAGCGGCCAACTATAGTAGATTCACATCAACCGTGCATCTGATGTCTTGGCAAGTCCCTTACGACGCTCCTGATTGGCTGTTGATAAGCCAATCTAAGGGCTGGAAACTCGCAGTCTCTCTCGAGAGAGTTCCACCTCTTCTGAGGGATACTTTTGATAGATGTATCCCTCAAGAGAGTCCGAACACATATCCTGCCTAAGTGAATTCTCTCGAGAGACTGAGAGTTTCCAGCCCTGTGATTGGCTTATGAACAGCCAATCAGGAGCGTCATAAGGGACTGGCCTAGACCTCAGATGCACGGTTGATGTGAATTTACTATAGTATCCAGTGACAAAGACAAAGCTGTAATCTTGGCAGCCCAAAGGCAAACGAGGTAAAAACCCTCCCTAACCAAAGAGGATGAAAGAAGAATTCTCTGACAAACAAGATATGGCGTTTTTATGGGAAAAATCTTACACAAAAATCATTATTAAGGCGTCAAGATAGTCATCTTCCTTATAATAAGCCGCCTTGTATAACGAAGAGATGCTATGTAATATCATGTCTTCATTGTCTACCACTGTAAGGTTTCCCCGCACACGTCGATATTAAAATGAACTCGCTCTCCAATGTTTAAAATAACAGTGCTCAGTATTCTAAATTGTATTCTTCAATATTACTGGAACCTTCTAAGACATCTCTCCTGAACGCATTCTCGGTTAAAAATAATGA
Source organism: Macrobrachium nipponense (assembly GCF_015104395.2). Classification (NCBI taxonomy): domain Eukaryota; kingdom Metazoa; phylum Arthropoda; class Malacostraca; order Decapoda; family Palaemonidae; genus Macrobrachium; species Macrobrachium nipponense. Next base: position 51,516,555 of record NC_061102.1, on the reverse strand, counting down.
TACTTACAATAATCGCCCCACTTTCGCTTTCACTTCCACATTTTCTAAAAACTTTTCTTGGCACCCTCTCGAAAAACATTTGGAAAACACGTCATAAGCTGTCTCTATAAAAATGCACCGAGTCCTCTCTTTCAAAAATTGTTCTTATAAACCTTCACAGGAAATCTGAGAACGGAGTTTCACCTTTTCTTTCTGAAGTATTTACTGCAACAACTCATACGATATTTATTAGTATTTTGCAATTTCTGTGGTACCATTCCCTCACCAAAGATATAAAAAAAACTTACGTGATATCAGTGGCGTATTTCCAAGCTTCCTCCTTCAAAGGGACCTCTTTCTCCTGAACTAGGTATTTTATATTATATATATATATATATTATATATATATATATATATATATATATATATATATATATATATATATATATAGAGAGAGAGAGAGAGAGAGAGAGAGAGAGAGAGAGAGAGAGAGAGAGAGATAGATAGATAGATGGATAGATATGATAGATAGATAGATAGATAGATATAGATGAATATAGATATAGATATTAGATATAGATATAGATATCTATACTTATGTATATATATGTATATATATGTGTGTGTGTATATATATATATATATATATATATATATATATATATATATATATACATATATATTATATATATATAATATAAATATATACAGGACAAGAAGTCGAAAGGCCTTGCAACAGAACTCCATCGTTCCTCTTTCCTTCGTGGATTTTGTCTTAATATAAGTATATATAAATGTACATGTTTATAATATATACTATATATAAATAAATATCCGTCAAAAGGCACTGGTAAAGGGACTTTCTTTCTCTGAATGGTTCCCTCCGTTATATATTAGAAAAGAGCATTTGGCAAACTTAAATGCACTGGTAAAACCCCATGCGCAGTCGATAGCCCTTTTTCCTCCTCCCACCTCTTCTGAAAGCATTTCTGAAGACTCCCAACATGACGGTAAAGTAGTTTTCTCTTTCTTCTTGTGAACGCGTTTGTTTTCCTTCCCTGGGCAGCCGGAGGAGGAGGAGGAGGAGGAGCAGCAGCGACACTACATCTCATTGGTTTGAGACTTTGAAGGAAAAATGGCTAATGGGTCCTGGAAGGTAAAGGGATTCTCCCCTTAGGCTCCATTTTTTGTTACTCTCTTTCTCTCTCTCGAGTCTTACAGCGGCTGCGTTCATGAACAGGCTTTCAGGGAACTTCACAGAGCGTTACGAAGAGGCTCTAAGAGATGCGCTTTTCACCGGAACTAATACGGTTTTGATGACAGTTCGAGCAGTCGGTATAGTTTTCTTTCAACCCGAATGAACAATGACAGTCATTCGATATAATTCGGATATGTTGATGTTTTAAGTCTTACAAAGGCCTCTTCCGACTGTTTTGTGCCGCGACTAGAAGGCACACAAACGCAGCTAGACCCTGTTTACTCAGTCTGCTGGTGTTCCCTCCTCAGTATTCTTTGCAACGTCAGAGGAGAAAGGAGCTTCTTATTTCCATTCCTGGTCTTTTATTCTATCCATTTAACCATTTATTTATCTCAAAATCTACTCAGCAGCCTGCTTCTTCCTCGCTCTCGAGAACGAGGAAGGTTTTTTTCAATATCTCAAGGATTTTATTTACTGAGTGTCTTCTGCTCAATGAAGATCACAGTGGTCACATCAGGCTCTGTTAAGCAGTTGGTTCATAACTGAATACATCTCGCGCTACACATTTAGGTCAAGCAGAGAGAGAGAGAGATAGAGAGAGAGAGAGAGAGAGAGAGAACCAGCTTCGGGGGTAAGAATACAGGAAAAAATATGTCAACATAAATGTGGTACGGATATTGCAGAGGACACCCTTCACACTGCCTTCCTATCTCTGATACACATACACGCGCGCGCAAATAAACACACCCTGACACTCCTTAAGGAGAGAGAGAGAGAGAGAGAGAGAGAGAGAGAGAGAGAGCATTTCAGTAAAGAAGAAATTCACAATTTGAATTATGGACATTGATTGTCTTTCACCAATTTCAATAAAACTTCCAACTGTTAAACGGACATTGTTGAAAACAGGAAAAAAAATGTCGTAAGAGTCGAATGATTTTGAAAAGTACTAAGTGGATATAAGGACCTCGATTTCATAACGGAAAAGTCCTAGGAGTCATCCAAAACAAGGCTACGAGGACCATTACATGGTCATTAATACTGACGAGATGGTTCCTTTTAGCATGCAGGATACAGTGATAATAACATCAACAATGATATAGACAAGGATTCAGCACCATGGACTCCTTCCCTCTTCATACTGAACTTTATGACCCTCACCGTGGCATGCAAAATCTTCAGCACTACCTCAACATTGCAGGAGGACAGTGCAGAAGCCCAAAGACCTGACTATACTGATGGATTAGTGACTAGCATTCCCGCAGCAGCTGCCTTAGAAATGCTGCTAGGATATTTAACACAGCCTCCACCATTCAAAAGTAACATATTGCAAAGTCAACTGATATTTAAATAAATAAGAGTACAGCAACATACATAGTGACTAGGAGGCACAATTCAAGCTTCACAAAATCCATAAGTATCAAGGTCCATGTACATCTCACGACATATTAAAAAAAGAGTAAGAAAGGTTCCTCTAACTTGCATCAAGAGTCACACTTGAAGCCAATGAATTAAGGAATTGGACTCTCGAAAAAGAGTACCACTCTCAACTCATCCATCCATTCTGTAACTTGAGGAAAAGTCCTTTTAAAAACTTCTTTCAGTTTTCCTCTGAAGACTGCTGGGTCTTGACCCAGGCTGACAACCCAAACATCTCTTGAAAATGGGCCGCAGATAGGGCTTGAAAGTACTTGAGTGTGGAGTAAAATTAAATGTAAATACTTAGAAGTAAACAAGTTACACAGTGATTTTGTGGGTTTCTTTTTCAATCTTCGAAAGGCCCTTTGTTCACCGATGCCAAATAAACAGCTCATGATTTTCCAAAGAGTACTCAAAGGATACAAGCAAGCTGCCTAACTCCATCTATACAATGGCACTCCAAAACAAGAATATTAGAAGTCTTAATCCACTGGCTAAAATGTATAGTAGCTGTGATGAGAAATGTGGAGAGTGCCACAAGTGGCAAAAAGGTTAGTCAAGTTTTATAGTTTGATATCGTGCGTCCTATGCAAAAAATTGAAGACTCTAGGTTAGTGCGACATGTGAACAATTTAGAGGTGTTAGTGTTAAGGAGGAGAGATAAACCAAGAGACGGTTGCAAAGATAACCTTTGCGTAGGTTTGAAGCGTCCAATAGCGAGGATATTTTACTACGCAGCGGATTCATCCATGAATGAAAATATTAAGTGTAGATTCAGCGGTGATCGTTATGTTTCTCTCTCTCTCTCTCTCTCTCTCTCTCTCTCTCTCAAGGAGACCACCACTGTGAAGGGGAAATTTTATATTTATATATATATATATATATTTTATATATATATATATATATATATATATATACTATATATATATATATATAATATCAAATCAGGTGTTGACTGAAGGAAACAGGCCAATCTACATAGTTTTTATTCCAACGTTTCGTAATAACATTTATTACATCTTCTGGGAATCTGTCAATTAATTAAAATAATAATATTATAAAACAATCTTAAATTTACTAAAAAATTAAAAAAATTGTAAAAAGACTAAAATTTACTAAAATATACAATTACAGAAAATTATTATTTAAAAGCTGGAACCGCCAACCAACCTTAAGTTAAGAGAGAGAAAGACTGAATGATAGGAGACAACAAAAAAAGGAGACACTTAACTAAGGTACAGTTGGATGGAGGAGGTTTGGGTATTCAACTGGGGAACCAGCTGCTTAATGAGTAATGACTCTAAAATGGGTAATTCTTGGGGGTTTGGTGTTTGCCCTATAATGCAAAAATCGTCTCTTTCGATATGTGTTTTGCAGATTTTTGCATGGTTCCTGATATTTGAATGTTCAGGGTTGGAGAGCCTACTTCCTGTTCGGAAGCTTATTCCACGATGAGAATCGATTCTGACCTTCAGTAACCTCTTCGTAGATCCCAACGTAAGTCCCAGAGTTACACTTTTGGGCAAGTATATTTATATACTACATTTGAGGTCAAGAAGGGACTCAATCGATCTTTATATTTAAAGAAAGACCCAATTGTTAATGGATTTTTTGGTATTAGTTTAATACTAACTGCACCATAGTGTTTTTCCATAATCTGAGTAAACTTTTTTCTGAAGGAGTCATCATGTAAAAATGGAAATTTTGCATAAATGACTAACTTTGGTACCGTGATAAATGTTTTCGTATTGTTAAAAACCGCTTTATTAAGAAAACTCCGAAGCCTCTATAAAATAGCTTTTGAGGAATTAGCAGTGCGGGACACTGCCTTTGTTTTTGATGGTAAACTTTTTAAACAAACAGACGGTGTAGCCATGGGCTCTCCTTTGGGCCCGACATTCGCTAACATCTTCATGTCCTCCCTGGAGGAGCGCATGCTTGATGATTGTCCTCTTAGGTTTCACCCTATTTTTTACGTGAGGTATGTGGATGACACATTCGCATTATTCAAGAGAAACTCTGATATTGACTCTTTCTTAGCGTATGTTAATTCCCAACATAACATATTAAGTTTACGGTCGAAAGAGAGGAAAATAGTCAACTGGCTTATTTAGATGTACTCGTTACACGAGAGAATGGCTCTTTTAACACTTCTGTTTTTAGGAAGAAAACTTTTACGGGTCTAGGATCTAATTATTACAGCTCATGTTTTTATAATTTTAAGCTTAATTCATTGTCAACTCTTATACATAGGGCATTTTTTATCACATCAAACTGGCATTCCTTCAATCAGGAAATAAATTACCTATTGGAATATTTTAAAAATAATTGCTTCCCTCAAAAGCTATTTTATAAGAGGGGGGGGGGGGGGGGGGGGGGCTTCGGAGTTTTCTTAATAAGCGGTTTTTTAACAATACGAAAACATTTATCACGGTACCAAAGTTAGTCATTTATGCAAAATTTCCATTTTTACATGATGACTCCTTCAGAAAAAAGTTTACTCAGATTATGGAAAAACACTAATGGTGCAGTTTTAGTATTAAACTAATACCAAAAATCCATTAACAATTGGGTCTTTCTTTAAATATAAGATCGATTGAGTCCCTTCTTGACCTCAAATGTAGTATATAAATATTACTTGCCCAAAGTGTAACTCTGGGACTTACGTGGGATCTACGAAGAGGTTACTGAAGGTCAGAATCGATTCTCATCGTGGAATTAGCTTCCGAACAGGAAGTAGGCTCTCCAACCTGAACATTCAAATATCAGGAACCATGCAAAAATCTGCAAAACACATATCGAAAGAGGACGATTTTGTCTGCATTATAGGGCAACACCAAACCCCCAAAGATTACCCATTTTATTTAGAGTCATTACTCATTAAGCAGCTGGTTCCCCAGTTGAATACCAAACTCCTCCATCCAACTGTACCTTAGTTAACGTGTCTCCTTTTTTGTTGTCTCCTATCATTCAGTCTTTCTCTCTCTTAACTTAAGGTTGGTTGGCGGTTCCAGCTTTTAAATAATAATTTTCTGTAATTGTATATTTTAGTAAATTTTAGTCTTTTTACAATTTTTTTAATTTTTTAGTAAATTTAAGATTGTTTTATAATATTATTATTTTAATTAATTGACAGATTCCCAGAAGATGTAATAAATGTTATTACGAAACGTTGAATAAAAAACTATGTAGATTGGCCTGTTTCCTTCAGTCAACACCTGATTTGATGTATTCCTTGGTCGTCACCTGCCTGCCCCTTGGTTGTATATATATATATATATATAAATAATATATAATTACTGTATTCATCAATAAAAATGTAAATAATATAAACAAGTAACAAATACGCAGAAGTTTCCTCGGCGCAATCGAGTTTTCTGTACAACATATAATGAATGCTGTATAAATCCATCAACCATGACTGGCAGCTCTCCAGTTGCTCACCAGATGCGGTAGAGAGAGGGTGCGTCTCATGCCTCCGGAAAGCGCTGCCAGATACACGATCTATGGCTAACTTTAACCTTGAGGAAATGAAAACCACTGGGGCTAGAGCGTTGCAATTTGCTGTGTTTGATGATTGGAGGGGTGGATGATCAGAATAGCAGTTGTAGTTTTTTTTTATGTGAGGGCGCACGGACGGACACAAAAAGCCGGCAAAATATTTTCCCTTTACAGAAAACTGCAAATGGATTCTGAAATGATGAATAAGAGAATAACTAATAACTTGTTTCATTGAACATAGAGGGTCCTAAACATGAACTTCCCCGTTTCTTTCAAATTAAACTTTCAAGTGTATAAATATATATCAAGCGCGAGTTTCCTTACAAATCAGAAGAGCCCCAAAAGGAAATACCCAACTTTCTCCATAAATATGTAACGGTTTCTAAATTCGAGTTTATTAGACACGGTGACTTGAAATATTGAAAAAGCTTCCCGAGAAATCACAAAATACTTATCCTATACTTTACAATTCGGGAATTCGGCTTTTACCGGTCATAATTTCCAAGCCACGTTCAACGGTAGTATATATACACATACACACATATATATATGTGTTTGTGTATGTGTACACGACTACAGCTATTACATTCAGCTTACACAAAGGAATATTCCGAGCGCACGTTTCATATTTTCCTGGGATACATAAATGTAAAAATTTTCTTTGATAAGGTAAATAAATTGGTGGCATCGACAAAATTCATCGTGGGGAAGGAAGATGGTTACAACTTATATACCCTATTTTGAATTGCTATATACATGCTATTGCGGTGACGGATTTAAATTTAGAGTTGGATTCTGGTCAAAACAAAGTAAAAAGATCAGTACTTGTATCCACAAGACCATTACTTGAACATTTTTAAAGTTGATGAGACATTTAATGAAAGCAATACCATGCACAGAAGAATTGTAAAGAACTCTCAAGACATACATCAAAATCCCATTCATGTCTGTCTTTGAAGGTCAAAATGGAACATTATTGTTAAACTGAACAGCAAAAATAAATAAATAAATAATTAAATAAATAAAAATTTTAAAAGACACCTGAGTTATGAGCGAAATAACAGTGCAATTTCCCTTAATGAAAGAAAAGATCATGTTATTAACTAGTTAAAAACCTTTCTGTTAAAATCAGCTTCTGAATGTATAAGCTCGATCAATTTGTAACAACCAACCCCCCTCCCCCAGCAACACCCCTGTAAAAATATGCAATAGTGCATTAAAGAGAGCGTGGGGTCTGGTTATAAAGTACAACTGAAAGATTTACTTGTACAACAATGTTAGATCTTGTAAATAACGAACTTAATTACGTGGCCATTTAGAAGCATTAATATGAAAACAGGTTTCACCGTCTTTATGATTGTTTGGTAAATTTCTTGTATGAGTATGTGTGTGTGTGTGTGTGTGTATATATATATTATATATATATATATATATATATATATATATATATATATATATATATATTATTATATATATGTATATATATATATATATATATATAGATATATATAAATATATATATATATTATATCACCATATATTATATATAATCTATATATAATATATATATATATATATATATATATATATATATATATATATACACCAGTCCTGATTTCTCCTCTGTGCGATGGTTCGAATCCACGAGAGGACGATATCATCAAATCAAATGAAAAAAAAATCCCCTTCGGTTAACACATGAAAAATGAACTTATTTATTTTCCGATGGGTAAGAGCGAAATTGGATATTAAAGGGACATTTGTCGCTTAATGCTTATATACGAATAATTGTGATATAATATAATATATTATATATATATATATATATATATATTAATAATTATATTATAATAATAATTATATAATATTAATGTCTATATTATATAATCTATATATATATATTATATATATATAATCATATTGAACATTAAGCGAATTTCTCCGCATTACTCCCGAGAAGTCGCAAGTCATCTTGATCCGCCGAAAGAGACCTCGGAACGAGACAAAAGTCATCCTCCGACGCCGCCGACCCATTCCGGGCCATATAAAACATCACCTTGAGGTAGAAAATAGTTCTTCCCAACACCTTCCGGATATGAGGGACAGTAGCTTTAACCAATGGGTCGGAAAATGTGCCGCCGGCCACCACTGGAGGGTCTCTTGGAGTTATGTTTCATTGGGGAGAGAGAGAGAGAGAGAGAGAGAGAGAGAGAGAGAGAGAGAGAGAGAGAGAGAGATTATATCCTTGCAGTGAGCTTTGCCAAAATTTTTCTCCATGAAGTCGAGATGACGCATGTGAAACGAGCACACACGGAAAAGAAGTCATATAGCATTCTAATAACCTTCAAAGATTTGACAAGAAATCACTGCTTACTTTTGATACGACATCAACGAATACACACACAAGCAAAAAGAGGCTTCGACCGATATAGGAAAAATTCCAACAGTATTATACTGGTCGAACCTGAGAGAGAGAGAGAGAGAGAGAGAGAGAGAGAGAGAGAGAGAGAGAGAGCTCGTCTACATCTATCAAAATATTGCGTTATGATCAGTTAAAACAGCCTCATAAGTATTTGGTGTCTTAGTATTGGCGAGTCATAAGCTACAGATATTTTTTAAAAATCAGATTATGTATGTATTTATATGTATATATATATATATTTATATATACTGCATGCATGCACACAGGCTCATATATATATAATATATATATATATATATATATATATATATATATATATATATATATATATATATGCATATAGATTTTAACGTACACTGAACGATTACCCACATTAATTACATTTATCATTAATATGCTGTCATATAGACACCTTTAGCTTTGTTTTTCTTTTCCTACCTCTTTGTTTCATTCGAATCGATAAGATGGGCAGCATGATTCAAGTATGGGAAGCCATGCGATAAAACGGATGGATTTGTCCGACTCCTGACCCACCCCCCTCTCCCCGGGTCCCCCGACCCCTGGGTTCTCAATCTTGCTCAGCAATTCACAGATCTTTTCGTATACATACCTAGATATTCCCAAAGCAAAATAAATAACAATAAAAAATAAATAATAATAATAATAATAATAATAATAATAATAATAATAATAATAATAATAATAATAATAATAATAATAATTTGATTGACAAAGTCATGAAGGAAGTAACACTCATTGATGTTGCAATATCATGGGACACCAGAGTTGAAGAGAAAGAGAAGGAAAAAATGGATAAGTATTAAGATCTGAAAATAGAAATAAGAAGGATATGGGATATGCCAGTGGAAATTGTACCCATAATCACAGGAGCACTAGGCACGATCCCAAGATCCCTGAAAAGGAATCTAGAAAAACTAGAAGCTGAAGTAGCTCCAGGACTCATGCAGAGGAGATGTGATCCTAGAAACGGCGCACATAGTAAGAAAAGTGATGGATCCTAAGGAGGCAGGATGCAACCAGGAACCCACACTATAAATACCACCCAGTCGAATTGGAGGACTGTGATAGAGCCCAAAAAAAAAAAAAAAAATAATAATAATAATAATCTTATACATTTATAAATAACAATGAATAACTGTTCCTTGAATCTGTATTTTTAATCTTCTTCAAGTAGTTTAACTTCACAGTTCTTTTATGTAATATTCGGTGTTCTATTTTTAAACGTGTGTTTGTGAGCATATAGGCCTTTTTATTTTCTATTAAACATAAAAGAACCCTTATCAAGCATTCTCCATGAAAATCACTTTTACGCGAATAAACATTTCATAAAATTTCAGGA
>NC_061102.1:51476679-51499179 GCF_015104395.2 Macrobrachium nipponense | reverse complement strand
AAAAGTGGAATAATTCAGTTACAATAAAAACTGTAACAACAGATCAGTTGATATTTTCTTTCACACAGCAAAATATTACACATTTTCATTTTCATATTACGCTTTCCACTTAAAATAAAAATATGTATGAAATTGTATGACATTTATTGCTGCTAAGAGAAAATATTTAACGTTTGTCGCTTGCATTCGGTACTGAAAGGAGAGAGAGTCAGTCCATTTGCAAAATGAGGGTTGTATACGATCTCCCCAACTCCAGGAAAATGAGCGGAACCTTTTCAGCCCATTTCCGACTTTAATATACAGCCAAATGAACGAAATTATTGTTATTCTTAGTAAGCCCAACAAAATCTTGCAAATGCAATTGCTATTCAATGACTCTTAAGCTAATGAACTGGATGGTGAGATAGGAACAGAGGCTGGGGGTGAACAAAAACAAAAATAAATGTGGATATTCCGAGCCGCTAATTTGTACTCTAGAACACAGACATTTATGAGCAAAACAAAATGTTTTGAATAAATTATGCCTTGCTCATCACATGAGTGGCGATGCTAGTTCAACACGATATTAAATTATACCATTTATCAGTCTTTTCCATTATTAATTATCTAAATACGTTTATGTCATTAAACTTAATTGACTAACTTTATTCGGTTTAGCTGTAGTTCACAACAAGTTCAGTTTTTCTGTCCGATAAGCTCTATGATGAGCGTTAGTGTCCAAGTCCATGAAAATCAGCACCTTTCCGAATTCCAGTATTCAATTTGCAGCAACATCTGGCTGATGAGATCGATATTCTGTCACTGCTGCTTCACATTCTCTGTGATCTTTCGACGATCAGGACACTTTGATGGACAAGATATCAATCTTAGAGACCAACAGTCTGCCAATTAACATCGAGTTAGGCAAGAATACGTATAATAAAACGGAAAAAACGCAGTAGAGCAAAAACAACAAAATATCGTATGAACTGTAAAGAATTGCCTTATATACTCTGAAATGAACAAGTTGAAGGTGAATAAAGCCAAACATCACTCTGTTAATTTAGCAAATCCAATTATCACCTTCACTACCTATGAAGATTTATTGTTCAGTCATCGATTACCTGTCCTGTGTAAGCGCTATTATTGTAATCGTTACTGTTTCTGGTGTATTCTCTCATGACCTTTATTTATTTGTTATTGCACCCAACATAGACATACTAGAAATAAACCTTCAGCTCTCGAGATTTAAACTTTTATCTATGAAAATTCACCCGAGTTAAAAGAGGATTCAACTTCTCCTTCCGATCTGGACGTCAGTTCCGACAATGTGACCAACTGCATTCCACAGATTTCGATTCGAGCTTCTCAACAAAGGAAGATTTTAAGTCTCGCATTTCACTCTCAATTGCATCGCAAGCCATAAATATCACGCAAAACAGATATATATTATTTATAATAATCATCATTATTACAAGTAATGGGAGTCCTCAAGGAACACCTTATGCCCAAGTCAATTGACTTGCTAAGCAAACTTCCACAGAAACGAATGATAAAAAATTATAAGAAACCCTGGCAAGAAAAGTTCTCTAATTAACCTACAAATCAATAAATAATAATCATAATAAACGTCTACATAAATAGAGTGTTGGAAAATCCATACACCTCTCAAAATTGGCAAAGAACTGGCACAATTTCTGGTAGCATCGCAATCGCTCCCAAAAAATATCCAAATTTTTACTGAGGAGACGAATTCAAAATTTACAGGAACGAAAATGAAAGACATCTGATACAGGGCTGGCGAGATCCTGGCATTCACAGAGTATCGATATCAACTCATCCAAATCAGAGGTCCTCACTATTAGTAGATTCACACATCAAGCGTGCATCTGATGTCTAGGCCAGTCCCTTACGACGCTCCTGATTGGCTGTTGATAGACATCAGATGCACAGTTGATGTGAATCTACTATAACTCTAATGACACAGGCTTTCAAGACAATAGCAGGAATATCGGCCGGCTGCTATAGACTTCCTGGCAGCAGAACAGTACTTTGATTGGAATACAATAGCTGGAGCAAGTGGCATTAGTCCTGTCGTCATCTTAAAACCATTAAAGCTTTGCCAACATCGCCTAGCCCTCTGACAACATCAGACGATAAATTACACTGGGATTCCTAAGGAGTTAATATCGAGTCGATAGTGAAATTTAGTATTGCTAAAAACATATGTTCATTAAGTACATTGTTAACAATGAACAATGAACATTTAGCGCGAGGTTAATCCTGAACAGCAGACAACGGCATCCACTAAACCATTCCAGATCGCTGTTCTGGACGTAATTCCCTTCACTTCGAATTACCGGAAAGCAATTGACTGTAATGCCAGTTGCAGAATTTACGTAAAACCGCATCTTTTCAAGACCGACAACTAATAAAAGCATCTCTAACAACAATTCTCCGTCGCAAATACCTGGAAATACCAAAAAACGAGATGGAGTACAAAACCAGGACCATCTGAGTTATGAAGCTTATATTTTGGAATCGTTGGTTAACCAGCTTTAGAGTGATAACGAACCTGTTTCAGTAAGTTTAATTTAAATAGAATGTAAAGGTTTTCTACGATACAACAAGTTGTACTTAAAATGACGGTTTAAGTGCTTAACTATTCCTTGTAATGCTGAAAAAATCCTCCTCAGTCTACTTGTGTATATCAGAGATGTGTTCACTACCCTCAAACAAGCACTGTGTGTGTATATGTATATGTATATGTGTATGTATATTATATGTATATAATATATATATATATATATATATATATATATATGTATGGTATATATATGTATATATATATATATACATATATATATATATATATATATATATATATATATATATATATATATATATAGATGCATAACAAATATGGTGAAAATGTTAGCGTAGGTGACAGGACGGTAGATAAAAAGAGCACAAGACAGCATGCAAAATGGAGATGAATACCTGTGTGTGTGTGTGTGTGTGTGTGTATGAATCGACACGATGCTGATGCGCTTTCAATGTAAATAAGGCATGGGTAAACTCTTGTAAGTTTTTGAAGACTGGTTTCATCCACGATTGGGCAGTTAAAGTGTAATCATGACCGTGACAACTCCTTAGTGAACCGGCTGAATATATATAAATAGATATAGATAGATAGATTATATAAATATATATATATATATATATATATATATATATATATATACACGTGTATGTATACACGCATTATTATTTATTCCTTCAATCCTAATGGACTAAGAAGGGCAATGATAACTCCCCATCTTTCATAGCAGGATATCAAAAACGTGGTAGTTTATGCGGATCAATAACTCTTCTTTTACGACAACAAAATGGAGGTCAATTCACGTAGAATTTTTTAATATCCTAACGAAAGCTTTTAATGGAAATTTTGCGCAGTATTTGCAATCTCGTGATTGGTCAGTGAAAATAAAAATAAATGACTTTTATCGCATTGGGCTAAAAAGCTATTTCCATTCACGATAGATTTAGATTTTTTTTTTTACCCTTCTTATCTTGTTCCGAAGACTGCATTCCTCCAGTAGGATAATTATGAGCTATATTACATAAGTCAAAACTTCGGCGCAATCGAGTTTTCTGTACAGCCGATGCAGCGTAATATCAAGGCCATCGAAAACAGATCCAACTTTCGGTGGCCAAGAAACTTTAACCTTGGCCCGATGTTGGCCAGTTTGTGTGTTTGTTTGTTCGCATGGTGTTTTTACGTTGCATGGAACCAGTGGTTATTCAGATCTACGTGACTTCCGAACCACGTCGAGAGTGAAATTCTATCACCAGAAATACACATCCCTGACCCCTTAGTGGAATGCCCGAGAATCGAATTCGCGGCCAACGAGGAGGCATGTCAAGACCATACCGATCATGCCAATGAGGCGCTTCAATAAGATGTTGATGTATTTTCTACACAAGGGTGTTGTAAAAACCAAGTAGGTGGTAATGAAATGACATTTGATAAATTATGAAAAGTGACAGAAACGAGAAACTGCCAATTGAAATCCTTAAGACAGGAAAGCTGAAAAATTAAATGACATTACGCAAACAATAAAACATTTCTCGGCTGTAAACATCGGTCAATATATCCTTAATTATTAATATCCCTCATTATTAACGAAGCCCAAAAATATGTCAAATAATTTCAGATGAACAAGGAAAGGAATCCATTAGTTTCTAGGCATGAAAGCGTCATCAGGAGAACCGACCTGAACTGAATATAGAATTTAGGCCAAAGGCCAAGCACTGCGACCTATGAGGCCATTCAGCGCTGAAACGGAAATTGACAGTAAAAGGTGTGACAAGCGTAACACGAAGAAAACCTCAAAGCAGTTGCACTACGATGCAATTGTTAGGAGAGGGTGGAAAGTAAGATGGGAGAAAATAAGAAAGGAGGTGCAGTAAAAGAAACGAAAGGAGCTTTTGCAGCTAGGGGCTGAAAGGACGCCGCAAAGAACCTAAAAGTATTGCCTACAGTGCATCGCATGATTTGCACTGACGGCAATTACCCCACTATGTGGGGCCATCAGTAGTAGGTGTGTATACTGAACTGATGGTGTTCCCATGAGCGGAGGAGGAGGAGGAGGAGGAGGAGGAGGAAGAGACTTTTATTTACTTTTCATTTTTTCCTTGGCGGGAAATTTAGGGGCGTGTGTATGTGTGTTGACAGAAGGGGGAGGGGGGGGGGGGGGGGGGGGGGGGGGGGGGGGGCGGCGGTGTCCAGCCCCGGGAGGATAGTTAGCCATTCTCTGCTTACCTGCAAACGCTCTCCATCAACGTCCATTAAGTTTCGAGAGAAATAAGAAGGGACTCCCCTTTAGGGCACTTTAAGGATAAAGGCTTTTACCTAATGCAATTTAAGGAACTAAAATGCCCTTGTGTAACTTCATTTGCCCTCTTCCCCCCTATTTGTATTATGGACATTTTCGAATTTATCGCATCTATCGCCGAGTGCAAAGGGTTGCAGCAGATGGCACTCGGATTGGATTGGATGGGATGGAAGGAGGAGGATGCTGCCGCTGCCTTGTCTCCCGACCTGCCTTCCCTCAGCTTTCATTCTCCTATTCCCTGTTAAGACTTTTTCGCTGTGATAAAATCAATGCGCTAAAATTGTAGTTTTTTTAAAATCTATTTGTAGATCGTTGATTCTACAGCTCTGATAACTTTGTCTAAAGGCTCAAAGGCTGATTATAATGTGACTAGCAGAGATGACCTTTTTTTTTTCTAGACCTTTCAAGTATAACTACCTTGTGACAAGGTTTGGGGCAACAACAAAGATCCTAACCAGTACTCTAAACTAAACAAGAACGAAAGGTATTCGAAACAGTACTCTAAATATGTCAAAAAAAGGGAAGACACAAGACTGACAAGAATGAAACAGTCATCAACAAATACATTACCGAATTCTAATTTTCAAAAGCAATAAAAAGAAACACTTTCGTTAGGAGCTACGTATTTTGGTCCTTATAGTGATGCAAGCATTGTTATGAATTAGTTTTATTTATATTTTTTATAGTCTTATAGAAATTCTCTAAGTTTTATCATCAATTTTCTCTACAAACACAATTGAGTACTTCGTCAATTTGGTCTGTTACACGAGTATTGTATTGACTACCTGAATTATACCTTGTCGTTACTGTGATTACTTCCTTGGTATATTGTTTCCCCACAACGTTTAGCGGTTTCTTTAGCGGCCTAGTGGTTAGAAACGTTGGGGGGGGGGGGGGGGGGGGGAGGGGGGGGGGGGAGGGGGGGGGGACGACTTTGACATCTCAGAAGGTCTATTCGAGAATGTTTAAACCAAGTTATTGGCCTGTTTAGGCTTCCTCGACGTGATTATCAGAATTATATATCCCCACAGGGGGGCATCAGGATTTTACAGGTGATTAAGTGGGGCATGGCCAAAAAAACAAAAAAAGCGTTGGGAACCACTGCAGGTTCACACCTTATCAAAACTATTTCTTGACCGATTATTAAAATACTGTGGTTCTTACAGAATATTATTTTGGCTGTTCCATCAATTTATGAGGGTCCCTCTGTAGCCAATATTCGAGTGGTTTCCTATTTCCGCCACTTCTTCAGGAGCCAAACTCTGAATAGTTCCATTAGTTTCTGTAGCATCAATTTTGTTTTCCATCTGGAAGCATATTATCCAAAATATACCTATAGTAGATTCACATGTCTAGGCCAGTCCCTTAGGATGCTCCTGATTGGCTGTTGATAAACCAATCACGGGGCTTGAAACTCTCAGTCTCTCGAGAGAGTTCACACTGGCAGGATGTATGTTCCACCTCTCCCGAGGGATACTTTTAAAAGGCTTATCCCTCAGGAGAGGTGGAACATACATCCTGACTATGTGAACTCTCTCGAGAGACTAAGAGATTCCATCCCAGTGATTGGCTTATCATAAACCAATCAGGACCGTTGTAAGGGACGGGCCTAGGCATCAGACACTCGGGTGATGTGAATCTACTCTAGTACCAACCACATTCGGGATATACTATAGAACTTTGGCGTGTAAAATAGTCACTGTAAATACGATGGGTCACAGTTTACCAGGTATATAGTTCAGTCAATTTATTATCAAAGAACCTTAAGTAATGCCTACAGAATGCTTTTATCAGTATGAATAAAGAAAAGATGTCTTGGACGCTTTCTCTCCACAGGCCAAATAAGTTATCACACTTCTAATTAGAACTGACATAATGACGAAGTGCAACGTTTGACACAACCGCCGACCAGTGTAGCAGAAACGCAAGCTGTTCACGATTATGAATATCACTTTTTTTTTTTTTTATGAAGTAAAGATGGTTTGGATGGCTTAAAGTGGCCGTAGAGAAACCGAAGACTTACTCTAGACAGACTTAAAATTTTACACAAAATTAATATGAAGTTATAAATATTCTTCTTCTTTCCTACAGTTATCCCTACCTTAAGGGGTCGGTTGCCTGATGCGCCTTCTCCTCCACTGCCTTCTATCAAAGGCATCATCCTCCACCAAACCTCCTCTCTCCATATCTTCCTTCACTTTTATCTAGTCACCTCCTCCTGTCTCCCTCTCGATCTTCTCCCTCTTAACATGTTCCTGCCAATCCCTCTTCACTCCCTCCTCGTCATCCGTCCTCAACAAAAGCCCATACCATATGATATGAAATTATAAATGAGACAATTCAAAGGAAAGCAGAGACGTATATTTTTACATATACATTCCACTTCTGTGAATACATTCCACTTCTGTGAATACACACATAATCATACAGAAAAATTAACCACCGTTTAAATATTTAGTTCCACCCCTCAGTAGAGTAGCACTGTGGCAACAAAAGCTGCTACTAGCAACTGGATTACTATTAGCAACTTTTAGCGAGAAATGTCACCATTATGCAGAGGGAGGCTAATTAGGTTATCAACTCTGCTTATTGTTACCATGCTAAATGGCATAATCACGTTACTAACTTGCGCGATGTGAGTATAATGAATGGAGAGTTCCTTAATTACTCTACGAGAGGATATTTCATTTGCAAAGTTTTTCTATTCAATATCAAATATCAGTCACGCCATATTTCCCAAGTTTTCATACCGGGCGATTCACGACAAATAATATCTCTTCGGGGGACAATAGTGAATGGGCTCTATAAACAATTAAAGGCATTCTATATGCTTGCTAAAACATCAGCGTATTTACCAGTTTTAGCAATGTGTGTATCTGAAATACATATCCAAAAGCTCTGGGATTATGGGAAAAAGGCTTCGTCTACTCTGGTTTTTATTTCCGTCCAAGATGTTTGTCTTTATATAATAAACTGTTTGACGGGTTTCATCGCTGGGAGACAGACTAGCTTCGATTTCTAAACGTTCTTTTCGGTAAATCGTTAGAATTTCATACGTTAGGATCTCTACCGAGATTTATTTCCTTTTCCATACAACTTCACGTATTTATTCATAATCAATCTTATCTGTTTCCGAGGTCACTTATCTAAGGCTTTGTTGCATCCACAAATGATAAACAGCTACACGGGTAAAATATTTCCTTCACTGCCTAGAGTTCTAAGATCCATCTTATGAAAAGGGTCTTATGTTACATACGTGCACATAGGCTGCAACATATTTCAGGTCGTATTTGTTTTTACTCTACATGCGAAGAAAAATATTTCATAACCATTTTATACAGGCCAGACAGTCGAGACATCTGAGAGACGTTTATCTGTTTGTTCCTGAAGTGCCTTTTCATTTCACCAGAACAGGTGGTGCCTCTATTCACGAGAGCAAGGTACGAAACAACGAAGGAATCTAATTAAGTTCTCTTTCAGACACGAGAGAAATATGCGAGGCCTTTGTTGTCTCGGTTGAAACTTCACTACTGCTTGGGACTGTGATTATGTCTTCCTGTTTGCAAGGTCTGACGAAACACGAGCTTCCGTCGTGGTTCAACCAATTCTTTCGTTTTCTGCAACTAAATCTTGTGAATGTGAAAGGAATCGCTGTTCTAAACATGCAACGCAATTCCAATTTGCATCGCATTCACTAAATAATAATAATAATAATAATAATAATAATAATAATAATAATAATAATAATAATAATAATAATAATAATAATAATGAAACAAACAAAAACTTCTTTCAGTTTTCGTCCGAAGGCTGAAAAAGAAACCCACAAAATTACCGTGTATAACGCGTTTACTTATAAGAATTTACATTTTATTTTATTTACTCAACACTCGAGTACTTTCAGGCCCTATCTGTGGCCCTTTTTCCAGAGATGCGTAGGCTGTCAGCCTGAGTCAAGGCCCAGCGTCTTCTGGAACTACTTCTTGTTGAATGATGGCTATTCTAGTTTCCTTGAGAGTTGCTAATCCCCTCTTGTCGCTCTGATATCCACAAGGATAATAATAATAATAATAATAATAATAATAATAATAATAATAATAATAATAGTATTGATTGCAGGGCCACAATAATATAGCTGTGTGGGGGAGCTCTCAGTTCACTTGACTGAGGATGAACCTAACACAGGGTTCGAAAGCTATTGGTAATTATAAAGAACCAACAGCTCTCACGCAGCTATATTACTGTGGACGCGCAACCAACACTGTTATCATTATCATTATTATTATCATTGATAATTATTATATCTAACGGTGCACACACCCATACGAAGAAACTGCAAGACCTGGTGACGTGTTGAGTAAGCATCCAAAGGGGAAAAAATGCAATCTGCAACAAAAGCGAATATAGGCAAATGAAAGCATAATATTTTTCAACCAACAATCTACACTCATAAGAACAGCGGTGGAATCATTCGCAGTTAATGAACTCTGGGACTTGCAAAATCTCCGTCCAGTGTGCGTGTGCTTATATCATTATATATATATATATATATATATATATATAATATATATATATATATATATATATATATATATATATATATATATATATATATATATATTCATACATACTATACATCATAATATATAATATATATCATAATAATATTATATATTATATATAGATATATATAGATATATTATTTATATTTATTATATATTAATAATATAATATAATATATATGTATATATATATATATATATATATATTCATTTGCATACTTCCGCTTTTATTGCAATTTCTCCGTATGGGTGTTAGCGCTTTTAAATATAATAATAATAATAATAATAATAATAATAATAATAATTAGTTTCTGTCGTTGTGGTGATCAGTTGCTGGATGACGACCTCCAAGTACCTGACCGTCTTCCCCTACAATTGGGTTGAATACCTGGTTGCCGGACGAGGCTCCTCTGTTGCCAGAGGTTCCATTTACGTCGTTGTCGTTTATTCCTTCATTTCTTTCCATCATTGCTGAGTTTTGCTATTTAACCCATAGCTGGACCCTACCCCATCAGGGATAGGTACTCATTTACAGCTGAGTAGACTGAGGAAATTATGGTAAAGATCCTTTCCCAAGGAATCAACGCAACAAAATCAACCATCTGATGTTCATTGACGACATCAAGCTGTATGGTAAGAGCATCAAGGAAATAGATACCCTAATCCAGACTGTAAGGATTGTATCTGGGGACATCAGGATGGAGTTTGGAATAGAAAAATGCGCCTTAGTCAACATACAAAAAGGCAAAGTAACGAGAACTGAAGGGATAAAGCTACCAGATGGGAGCAACATCAAACACATAGATGAGACAGGATACAAATACCTGGGAATAATGGAAGGAGGAGATATAAAACACCAAGAGATGAAGGACACGATCAGGAAAGAATATATGCAGAGACTCAAGGCGATACTCAAGTCAAAACTCAACGCCGGAAATGTGATAAAAGCCATAAACACATGGGCAGTGCCAGTAATCAGATACAGCGCAGGAATAGTGGAATGGACGAAGGCAGAACTGTGCAGCATAGATCAGAAAACCAGGAAACATATGACAATACACAAAGCACTACACCCAAGAGCAAATACGGACAGACTATACATAACACGAAAGGAAGGAGGGAGAGGACTACTAAGTATAGAGGACTGCGTCAACATCGAAAACAAGGCACTGGGGCAATATCTGAAAACCAGTGAAGACGAGTGGCTAAAGAGTGCATGGGAAGAAGGACTAATAAAAGTAGACGAAGACCCAGAAATATACAGAGACAGGAGAAAGACAGAAAGAACAGAGGACTGGCACAACAAACCAATGCACGGACAATACATGAGACAGACTAAAGAACTAGCCAGCGATGACAATTGGCAATGGCTACAGAGGGGAGAGCTAAAGAAGGAAACTGAAGGAATGATAACAGCGGCACAAGATCAGGCCCTAAGAACCAGATATGTTCAAAGTACGATAGACGGAAATAACATCTCTCCCATATGTAGGAAGTGCAATACGAAAAATGAAACCATAAACCACATAGCAAGTGAATGCCCGGCACTTGCACAGAACCAGTACAAAAAGAGGCATGATTCAGTGGCAAAAGTCCTCCACTGGAGCCTGTGCAAGAAACATCAGCTACCTTGCAGTAATAAGTGGTACGAGCACCAACCTGAAGGAGTGATAGAAAACGATCAGGCAAAGATCCTCTGGGACTATGGTATCAGAACGGATAGGGTGCATACCGGGTGCAAACAGACCAGACGTGGCGTTGATTGACAAAGTCAAGAAGAAAGTATCACTCATGATGTCGCAATACCATGGGACACCAGAGTTGAAGAGAAAGAGAGGGAAAAAATGAATAAGTATCAAGATCTGAAAATAGAAATAAGAAGGATATGGGATATGCCAGTGGAAATCGTACCCATAATCATAGGAGCACTAGGCACGATCCCAAGATCCTTGAAAAGGAATCTAGAAAAACTAGAGGCTGAAGTAGCTCCAGGACTCATGCAAAAGAGTGTGATCCTAGAAACGGCACACATAGTAAGAAAAGTGATGGACTCCTAAGGAGGCAGGATGCAACCCGGAACCCCACACTATAAATACCACCCAGTCGAATTGGAGGACTGTGATAGAGCAAAAAAAAAAAAAAAAAAAAAAAAAAAAAAAAAAAAAAAAAAAAAAAAAAAAAAAAAAAAAAAAAAAAAAAAAAGTTTTAGTATTAATGATACATGTAAACACATACACACACACACACACACACACACACACACACATATATATATATATATATATATATATATATATATACATATACATAGACACGTGTATATAAATATATGTGTACGCATACACACACAGCATGTTTATACATATATAAATATCACATACGTAATACATATACATATATTTGTATATGTATTTATATGTACGTATGTACATATGTATGCATGTGTGTATACTTATAAATATACAGGAAACACTAAAACAAACTTGAAATGATGCCTACAACAACAAAAGAGAGTCCTACGTAAAAAAAAAATAATAAGTCATGCCACATCATTTTCTATATAAAATACGTCACATATAACATATAACTTCGAAGTAACAAATCCTCTTGCAGTCAAAAACGGAAACAAAATTCGGTCTAAAAATACAGTACGTTTATACCTGCAGTAAAATACTGCTTTGCATTGCTTGGAATGTTAACAGTGTATACATTAATACTGTGCGATGCAAATGCCCAGAATACGACCAGAAGTGGTTTTAACCCAGAGTTGCTCGCACCCATTGGGGGGGGGGGGGGTGCGAAACCGGTTCCCAAGGGGTGCTAGGATGCATATGAATAATTAGGCTATGAATAATTAGGCTAACGCAAAATGTATCTTTGTATAAGAGTTATTTTTTTCTGAGATGATGATAATAATAATAATAATAATAATACTTAGGAAGCAGACCCTCTCTCAAGCATACTTTATTAAAAGTAATGGCTACTTCAGCAGCATTACACTTGTAGAGATTCTTCTCTATTTTGCGAATAGCGGCTTTTTCAGTGCTACTTAAACAGGCTAGTAGAGCGCCTATAGAGGTCATGGTAAAATACAGGGTCAAAATAGGTGTATATATTTGAATTTTACAGATAAACTATGATACCATAGTCATCAAAGTCATTAACGATTTTCTCTCTCTCTCTCTCTTTCTTAAAGCGAGCTTTCGTCTGGAGCTGCCAGACATCCTCGGGCTGGGAAGCTGAGGGTGGACTGATCTTGGTGCGGTGTCTGTCCTCCTTATATCTGTGGTTGACAGCAGGGGGTCTGCCCCATGCTTGTCTCCTATTGGCTGGTGGCGGTGAGTCTTGTTTTCATTGGCTGCCTGAGCCAGGTCTCAAGCCACTTTCTTCGAGCCCGTCGGTTGCGCCTGCTGGAGGCGCTCCTCATCCAGCAAATAAAACCTACACTGAATACGACGCAGGAAGAATTTATCCTCCCTACGAGTATGAGAAGACCTGCCACCAACAATGACACCACCGATCATGACAACTCTATGGATGGCAACGCCCCCGAACGAGGTACTCCTGCAGCCGATGGAAATCAAAGTAGCCGTGACGTCCCACAGCGTAGCGCAACGCCCATCAATGTTACAGCGCCGCTTAGGAGGTCCAGGCGGCTGCAGGATATGCTGCAACGCAACCATCGGCTCGAAGAAAGTGGCTTGAGACCTGGCTCAGGCAGCCAATGAAAACAAGACTCACCGCCACCAGCCAATAGGAGACAAGCATGGGGCAGACCCCCTGCTGTCAACCACAGATATAAGGAGGACAGACACCGCACCAAGATCAGTCCACCCTCAGCTTCCCAGCCCGAGGATGTCTGGCAGCTCCAGACGAAAGCTCGCTTTAAGAAAGAGAGAGAGAGAGAGAAAATCGTTAATGACTTTGATGACTATGGTATCATAGTTTATCTGTAAAATTCAAATATATGCACCTATTTTGACCCTGTATTTTACCATGACCTCTATAGGCGCTCTACTAGCCTGTTTAAGTAGCACTGAAAAAGCCGCTATTCGCAAAATAGAGAAGAATCTCTACAAGTGTAATGCTGCTGAAGTAGCCATTACTTTTAATAAAATAATAATAATAATAACAGGTATCATTAGTGAAAGGCTATACAACTACCTAGAGAGACAAAACACCATCCCCCACCAACAGAAAGGCTGCAGAAGGAAGTGTAGGGGCACAAAAGACCAGCTCCTGATAAACAAAATGGTACTGAAGAACAGTAGGAGAAGGAAAACCAACCTAAGCATGGCATGGATAGACTATAAGAAAGCCTTCAACATGATACCACACACATGGCTAATAGAATGCCTGAAAATATATGGGGCAGAGGAAAACACCATCAGCTTCCTCAAAAATACAATGCGCAACTGGAATACAATACTTACAAGCTCTGGAATAAGACTAGCAGAGGTTAATATCAGGAGAGGGATCTTCCAGGGCGACTCACTGTCCCCACTACTCTTCGTAGTAGCCATGATTCCCATGACAAAAGTACTACAGAAGATGGATGCCAGGTACCAACTCAAGAAAAGAGGCAACAGAATCAACCATCTGATGTTCATGGACGACATCAAGCTGTATGGTAAGAGCATCAAGGAAATAAGATACCCTAATCCAGACTGTAAGGATTGTATCTGGGGACATCAGGATGGAGTTTGGAATAGAAAAATGCGCCTTAGTCAACATACAAAAGCGCAAAGTAACAAGAACTGAAGGTATAAAGCTACCAGATGGGAGCAACATCAAACACATAGATGAGACTGTATACAAATACCTGGGAATAATGGAAGGAGGGGATATAAAACACCAAGAGATGAAGGACACGATCAGGAAAGAATATATGCAGAGACTCAAGATGATACTCAAGTCAAAACTCAACGCCGGAAATATGATAAAAGCCATAAACACATGGGCAGTTCCAGTAATCAGATACAGCGCAGAAATAGTGGAATGGACGAAGGCAGAACTCCGTAGCATAGATCAGAAAACCAGGAAACATATGACAATACACAAAGCACTACAAACAAGAGCAAATACGGACAGACTATACATAACACGAAAGGAAGGAGGGAGAGGATTACTAAGTATAGGAGACTGCTTCAACATCGAGAACAGAGCACTGGGGCAATATCTGAAAACCAGTGAAGACGAGTGGCTAAAGAGTGCATGGGAAGAAGGACTAATAAAAGTAGACGAAGACCCAGAAATATACAGACAGGAGAATGACAAACAGAACAGAGGACTGGCACAACAAACCAATGCACGGACAATACATGAGACAGACTAAAGAACTAGCCAGCGATGACACATGGCAATGGCTATAGAGGGGAGAGCTAAAGAAGGAAACTGAAGGAATGATAACAGCGGCACAAGATCAGGCCCTAAGAACCAGATATGTTTAAAATACGATAGACGGAAATAACATCTCTCCCATATATAGGAAGTGCAATACGAAAAATGAAACCATAAACCACATAGCAAGCAAATGCCCGGCACTTGCACAGAACCAGTAACCAGTACAAAAAGAGGCATGATTCAGTGGCAAAAGCCTTCCACTGGAGCCTGTGCAAGAAAATTCAGCTACCTTGCAGTAATAAGTGGTACGAGCACCAACCTGAGGGAGTGATAGAAAACGATCAGGCAAAGATCCTCTGGGACTATGGTATCAGAACAAATAGGGTGATTCGTGCAAATAGACCAGACGTGACGTTGATTGATAAAGTCAAGAAGAAAGTATCACTAATTGATGTCGCAATATCATGGGACACTAGAGTTGAAGAGAAAGAGAGGGAAAAAATGGATAAGTATTATGATCTGAAAATAGAAATAATAAGGATAAGGGATATGCCAGTGGAAATTGTACCCATAATCATAGGAGCACTAGGCACGATCCCAAGATCCCTGAAAAGGAATCTAGAAAAACTAAGTAGCTCCAGGACTCATGCAGAAGAGTGTGATCCTAGAAACGGCGCACATAGTAAGGAAAGTGATGGACTCCTAAGGAGGCAGGATGCAACCCGGAACCCCACACTATAAATACCACCCAGTCGAATTGGAGGACTGTGATAGAGCAAAAAAAAAAAATAATAATAATTATTATTATTATTATTATTATTATTATTATTATTATTATTACTATTATTATTATTATTATTTCAGCAATTCAGGGGGGCATACATTGAAAAGGTTAACACCGCTGGCCTAGAGCGAAAACTGAATTTAATACCGTATCAGGATGACAGTGCTAACTAAAAGCTGTTGAACGTATAAACATCGCTAAATGAGAGCAGCAGTTACGACGTAGACTACTATAGTCCGACAACAAAAGATAACTAAAAACAGAACCACCATTAACCGTTTTACTCGGGTAGTTAATCCTGTTCCATTTGTTCACTTTGTTTGTATGTTTGTATGGTGTTTTTACGTTGCATGGAACCAGTGGTTATTCAGCAACGGGACCAACGGCTTTACGTGACTTCCGAACCACGTCGAGAGTGAACTTCTATCACCAGAAATACACATCTCTAACCCCCTCAATGGAATGCCTGAGAATCGAACTCGCGGCCACCAAGGGGCATGCCATCACCATACCGACCACGCAACCGAGGCGCTTTCACCTTGTTTGATTTTAGTTACAACCCTCCACAGGGATGATTCCCTTGTGCGCTTTCAAAATAAGGTGCTTCTTGTATTTCATAATTGTCTTTTTAGTGTTTTCTCGTCGGTATCGTGGCTCCTGCAGAGTAGGAGAGCCTTGTTTTTTTTTTTTTTTTTTTTAAATCTGCTTTCTTCTCGTATTATCTTCGCTTCGGGCGACGAAGGAGCAATCATTCCATTGACAACCATCATCCAGTTCCCAGAATAACCCCAGATTGCTCTTTCTTTGTCGCCTACAGTGGCAAGCAATCTCAGGCGTGACGACGCGAGTGGGGCTCAAATCAAACAAGCAAACGGTCGCTCGTCCGTCAGTGAATAAGAATTATGATGGAAATGTATTAACGATTTGTCTCAGATATCGGATAAACATAGGAAATGTAATAACACGTCTTCCCCTTGCAACACCTCACAGTCGGATATCAAAGATAATGAAATGGAAGCGGCAATTCTCCTTTGCATTGATTTCCCATCCGAGTTCTGGAGGAGGAGGAGAAGAAGAAGAAGAAGAAGAAATACACCTTTAACAGACCGATCAAGATGAAAAATGGGGAAGCCAACGAAAGCAGAGGAAAAAGGAGAGGAGTGAGAGGGACGAGAGAAGTGAGGAAAGGAAATCTTGACGCTATGTTTTTTTTTTTTTAAGGTAAATCGCAAATCGCACTCTGAAAGCTTTCCTTGCGGACAACATATGAAATCAATAGGACGAATTATTTCAATCCCTCTTCGCGTCACTAAATGTGAATATTGGTGAATTAATACGTTGGTGCATCGCACCTCAAAGACAAGTGTTCACACGCTATTTTTGGTCTCCTAATACTCAAGTTGCAGGTTATTTGCCGTATCAATCAATACAGTAATACGGAATTACAATGGAATAACATTATCAGAGCAATAATCATGAATTGCAGATCAACAGGCATATCAATGTAAATCTAATAATTATTAGGTTGCAAGCCAAGAGCAGTATCACAGCAATGATATATACCGTACGCAATTCTAATAGACTCTGGGGCCAACACTATCAGTGAAATCATACTGAACCGTACGAAAATAGTAGTATCATTCGTGATGTATTATTATCAAATTGCAAGCCAGTAACATAATCAAGTAATACTGATTTGTACTCCATCATCATCACAAATTCAGTAATACTAAAATACAAGCAAACATCAGACAAGATAACCTCTAATGTAAGCTAATAGAATGAAGCGCTGTTACTAAACGGTACGTTGGTGTTCAAAGAAGGTATTATTTTAAGCTGCAACAGCACAATCAGACATAATTGTATTAGATAAGATGGGAAGCTTAACATATTAAACCCTGGCTGAGCAGATATTGAGTTCAATCTTGAAATCACAAAGAATATTTGATTCCCAGTGGAATATATATTAATTGTGAGTCATATGTAATTGGATAAAAGACCTTCTTAGTTCTTACTTTCCTAATAAAGGACATTATATATATATATATATATATATATATATATATATATATATGATGGTATATATATATATGTGTATATATATATATATATATATATATATATATATATATATATATATATATATCTATGTGTGTGTGTGTGAGTGTGTGTGCGTGTGTGTGTGTGTATAACTGAATCACGAAAGTTAGGAACGTGATAAATCCATAAATAAAGATATACGCCACGAAGGAAAAATAAACGAAGGAGGATCTGCAAGATCTTTCGACGTTAAAACGTCCTTTACTGAGCAGTAAAGGACGTTTAACGTCGAAAGATCTTGCAGATCCTCCTTCGTTTATTTTTCCTTCGTGGCATATATCTTTATTTATTTATTTATTTATATATATATATATATATATTATAGGGTATATATATATATATATATATATATATAGTATATATATATAATAGGGTGTCCATAAAGTCTTTCCCTGGATTTCAGACCTTTATTATATATAAACCATGTTAGGTAGAGGTATAAGGTTTTCTTCAATTTCAACCAGCAACAATGACTAAAGTTTTCTTTTACATTACTAATACAACATGTGCCCCCTTTGTTGCCCGGGGTACTTCTAAGCGAAATTCTATCTCACTCCAGGTATTCTCCAACATCTCCATAGTTACCGTTGCTAGAGCTGCTGTTATCCTTGCTTTTAAGGTCTCAACATTAAGGACTGGTGTACTGAACACTTTATCCTTGATATAACCCCTTCAGAAAAAATCAAGAAGGGTGCTTAATGTCTGGTGAACGTGGTGGCCATTCTGGAAGGTACAGCAACAATAGATGCACCACTTACACTGGGTCTACCGCTTCTCTTACGGTCTTCAACACTTCCAGTCACTGTGAACTTTTTATACCAATCTTTAATGCTTTTAACATCTTGTCGATACTCATTTCTGAACGTTGGTTGAACTGCAACAGGTGATTTTGTTTCGTGGTACCATAACACACACTGAGGGGCTTTCGCCTGCAATGACACCATTTCTGCTATTCTTGACTCAGCTGGCGAATAGAGTGATCACAGTGGCATCTTTAGGCTAACAAAAGAAACTTTAGTATCTGCTTAACAGAATGTGAAAGTTGTGCGGTCATATCCACCATAATTTTAAAAGTTATTGATCTTATTAATCAGGGAATGACTTTATGGACACCCTGTACATACATACACACAAATATGTATGTATGTATGTATGTGTGTATATATATATATATATATATGTGTGTGTGTGTGTGTGTATATATAAATATAAATATAAATAAATATATAAATATAAATATAAATATAAATATAAATATAAATATATAAATATAAATAAATATAAATATAAACATAAACATAAACATAACATAAACATAAACATATATATATATATATATATAATATATATATACTACATATATATATATATATGTGTGTGTGTGTGTGTGTGTGTGTGTGTGTGTGTGTGTGTATTCAGGAACCTCTACTCTTCGTAATCAAAAGATATAAAGGTGTAGATTCAAGCATTTAAAAAGGCAAGACCATATGTGTACAGGGGTATGCTGACAATTAATACATTTTCGTTTCGACAGATTTATCTTTTTATGAATTTGAAAATGTTATACAGAAATGAGTATTAGCAACTAGTGGTAAACTGAGTAAATAAAAAAAACTACGATAGTTGGTCCTGGAAAGTTGAAACAGTGAAAAGAAAATAAGGAACTGGATGGGAATTGTACATTCAATTTATAATGAACAGGATTCAACAGAAACTGCTAAATTTCAAGACAGCTTTGGAAGGGGATGTATCAGCCTGTTGCCTCTAAGGCAAAAACCCTTACATTTGCTAGGAGTAAAGGTGGTCTGGGAATTAAATATGTCTTTCATAAAGATGCACGATGAATTGGAATGATAAACTGCATACCAAGAGCGATAATTAATACAATAATGCTGTACTGTATTCCAACAGTATTATCAAGGCAACAAAAGTGAATAGAGACTAACATCAGCATATATCAATTCCATAACATCGAAAATCACAACAAGAGCAGTTTCAATGCAATACAGTAGCCTCAGTGCAATAACTGAATCCAAGGCAGGCATGATACTTCTAATGCAATAATATTAAACTGCAACACAACACTATCAATAAACAATTAATACTAATTTCGACAAAAACAGTATCAGTGCAATAATATCGAAGTGCAGACCATTAACGGAATCTACGTAATAATAGTGATATGCAATTTAACAACTCAACTAATTATAAAGGAATACTGAAATGTAGTTTCACTGTAAGAAAACCGAACTGCGTGCCAACAGCAGTATCAATTAAGAATATCAGATTACGTTCCCACAGAAGTATCAGTTCAATAATATTCATTTCCAGATCAACGTCAGTATCAATGACATGACATTGAATCATACGCCAGTATCAGTATCAGTGCAAGAATACGGAGTTACAGGCCAACAATAGTTTCAATGCAATTATAACATCAGTCTCAATGGAAAAATGCTCAAATGCCACCAACAGTAGTGTCAGCGCAGTTACTTAACTATCGCTCAACATCCGGAACAACTGAAAGCCAATTCACTGCAGCCAGCACCATTAACTAAGAATGGTGCTGAACTGCAGTTCAACTAAAGTGTTAAAACAAAATATGCCGATTTGCAGGTCAACAGCACCATCAGCACAATAACACAGAACTGAAAGCTAACATCAGTATGAATGAAATGTTACTGAAATGATATCCATTAGCATATAAAGTTACATTCTTTTGCAGGCAAGCAGCAGTATCATTGCACCAATATTGTATTGAAGACTAAGGAACCTGAATGCAGAACAGCAGCATTGTCACTGAAATAAAGGCTAACTGCATTACTATTAAAATTATACTGGCTTGCAATCCAACTGAAGTATCATTGCAAGAACACTGAATTACAAGCCATTGGCAGTTTCAATACAATTCCACTGAAATGAAGGTAAACAGCAATAGTGCAAACACGATAAATTGAAGGATACAGAACTGCCCAAGAAATGAACTGCTAACCAACAGCAGTACAAATGTAATGACATTGGACTGCAAGCTGACAGTACTATACAAATGTAATGACATTGGACTGCAGATGACAAGCTGACAGTACTATACAAATGTAATGATATTGGACTGCAAGCTGACAGTACTATACAAATGTAATGACATTGGACTGCAGCTGACAAGCTGACAGTACTATACAAATGTAATGATATTGGACTGCAAGCTGACAGTACTATACAAATGTAATGACATTGGACTGCAGATGACAAGCTGACAGTACTATACAAATGTAATGATATTGGGACGGCAGATGACAAAACTGACAGTACTAACAAATGTAATGATATGACTGCAATGGACAGTACTATACAAATGAATGCAGACTGCAATGACAAGCTGACAGTACTATACAAATGTAATGATATTGGACTGCAGATGACAAGCTGACAGTACTATACAAATGTATATGACAATTGGACTGACTATACAAATGTATGAATATTGGACTGCAAGCTGACAGTACTATACAAATGTAATGACATTGGACTGCAGCTGACAAGCTGACAGTACTATACAAATGTAATGACATTGGACTGCAAGCTGACAATACTCTAAGTGCAAAGATATTGAACTTGCAGGCCAAAGTGGTATCCATGCAATAATAATGGGTTGCAGCCCAATGGAGGTATCTATGTGGTAGCAATCTGTGGGCCTAGAGCAGCATCTATACATTGATACCGGTTTGAAGACCAACAAAAGAACAAGGCAAGATTACTGAACGAGAGACCAGCATTCCATCGCAGTCCATCAGCAGTACAAATGATGAAAAAAAATCTAACTACAGCCCCGTAATAGTCCCACTGAAATCATACTGAACCACAGACCAACTGCAGCATATATCTGAGCACTCATACTGCTCTGCAGGCAAAACAGCAGTACTAGTAAAACGATAATGAATTACCACATCATCAATGCAATTAATACGGAATTGTAGGCTAACAACAGTACTGTACTAATGTATTGTTTGTTTGTTTGTATGGTGTTTTTACGTTGCATGGAACCAGTGGTTATTCAACAACGGGACCACAGGCTTTACGTGACTTCCGAACCACGTCGAGAGTGAACTTCTATCACCAGAAATACACATCTCTCACTCCTCAATGGAATGGTCGAGAATCGAACCCGCGACCACCGAGGTGGGACGCAAACACCATACCAACCACGCCACTAAGGCGCTTTGTACTAATATAAGAAAAGTAACATTGCAACAATACTGACATGCAGTTCAGCGACATTCAGTGGAATAATATTGAACAGGACAACAAAGCAACTACCAGTGTACAATAATGCCCGTGGCAGTATCAATCTGATTGAAAGCCAAAGAGTCTCTCATCTATATGAATGAGCACTTCTACACTACACGAGCACCGCCATCCGTTAATTGTGAAGAAACAATAAGAAAATGTATTCAGTTACTTCTGTATCTAAAACATAATTCATTGGGAATATCCCTTCTTTTAAAATCTAATCAAACAGATGCTTTCATCATGGTAATTATTTGTTTCTCTACTAATTCATTCATAACACTTGTTTATTCAATTTTTAATGCTTTTATTATACCGTTAGGCAGTTGTTGGTCTGATTGGCGTTTTCATTAAGTCCGAACATCCTCTCTTTGAAGAACAAACTTCACAGTAATTATGATGTAGTTATCAATTAATTTGCCTTTTAAGTTCCTTATTAGCCTTTCCAGGTACGTATAGATTCATCTAATGCTTTTATACATTCCATAACATTTTTCTAAGAACGTGATTTAGTCTCGTTTCTAATAGGATTAGAAGGCGATATAAAGAA
>NC_061102.1:51456679-51471679 GCF_015104395.2 Macrobrachium nipponense | reverse complement strand
AATAAGCGTTACTCTGCAAATCGTTAACTTCCATCGCAAGCACACTCCTCCAAGTGCCTCGGTATCTGTCCCTTGAACCTGTACAGAGAAAGATCGACATTATAACGCTCCGGGATCCTTTTTTAACATCGAGAATCGTCGTTGAAACCTTCTCTTTTCAGATGTGATGCCATAAATATGACCCTAATGGACAGTGCCCATTAGCGTCGGGCTACTGAGTGCCACGTTGCTGGTCTATCTGTTTTAATACAATGGATTCGCAGGGGAGTGAATGGCTGTTAGCAGAACTAAACTTCCAAGGTCGATTTGCCGCTTACATTAAGGTCAACTTTGGTACTTATGGCCAGACATCTTTGCTTGTTATTCATTTAATCTTTATTGTTGTGATGCATAAATTAAAGTTAATCTCTCCTTTGTACAACATCGAAAGACATAATATTTTTAATCGATTTTATAATGTTTTCGCATGAAGAAATCTGTATAGTTTTTTCTCCAACTTACCATTACTTTTTTTAAAGTAAACTTCTACTTATAGCAGCAAACACCGCTGGCCAAAGACAACAAGTGTATTAGCTTTTCAATCCCTACAGAAAATAAACAATTTTGTTACATTTACGACATCACTACTCACTATTTCTTTTTCTTACACACACACACACACACACACACACACACAAACTCTTTCGCTCTCTCTCTGAATGCATGCATAGGTTTCATTGATGAATATTCCATCAGTATCTTTTAAGATATATCTTCTTCCTCCTCCTCTTTCTCTCTTAAGCAAATAATCATCCTATCTTGGTGTGTGTGTGTGTGTGTGTGTCATCAAATATCATCTCTTTCACTTTGGCTTCAATAAACAATTCTCTCTCTCTCTCTCTCTCTTCTCTCTCTCTCTCTCTCTCTCTCTCTCTCTCTCTCTGGAACAAATCAAATGAAAACATCTTGAAAATAATTGAAGAAGTTCCAAATAAAATCCAAGTGGTCAAGAGACTCATAAAGAAAATATACATAAACCAACATATTCCGACAAAGAAAATGAATAAAGTGAACCTTGTGAATATCCTAATTGATGCATTAGGAAAAAGAATGCCAAAAGCATGTAAACTGTGTAAGGTGTGATATAGCATAGTTAATCCACAAAACCTAATCAGAAAATGTGCTGCATGCAACATTCCGACCCATCCACAGTGTGCTGAGGTAATGCAAGATATGAGAAAAGACACAAGAATTTTTTTGCTCAACATGTCTACCATGGATAGACAATGTTATTAAATCAAGATTGAATGTACAAATAGTTGAGGATGAAGAAGAAGAAGAAGAAGAAGAAGAAGAAGAAGAAGAAGAAGAGGAAAACGTAAGAGAAGTAAACAAAACTGAAATGACAGAAAAAGATAAGGAAAACAAAGAACAAGATAAAAGTATGGATGCAGAGATACTCATTGATACTACATATGAGGCTATAAAGCAGCATACCTACGAAGAAATAAATTACGATATGACAGCACAAAAGAAAATGCCGAAGAGGCTCTACCCAGATCTACACAATGACGGGAAAGAGGAAAAAATATACAAAAAAGACAAAGTCTGCAACCTTTTGAAAAGAGGGAATTGCAGATATGGAGAAAAATGTTACTACAAACATCCTAAGGTATGTCACAACTATGAAATATATGGTAAATGTGCATACTTAGATGGATATGAGGATGATTGCAGAGATCTACATCCAAAAATATGCAAAAACCTAAAAGAAGGAAAAGGATGTAAGTTCGACAAAAAATGTAAATATATGCACCCTGTAGCCATGAAAAATAATCAAATAAATAACCAATCAAGCAATAAAATCCAAAATAAGAAAGAAACAAATAAAGAGAGGAATGAAGAATATCAGGTAAAAGAAAAAAGCAAGCCATCAACGAGATATGCAGAGGTGCCAGCAAAAAATTTCAATGCATCAGCTCCAAGATTCTACTCAAGAGATAATAACTGTTTTTATTATGCAAGGGGATATTGCAGATATGGAGAAAATTGCAGATTCAGACACAAAATGAATAATTATGATGAAGGAAGAACAAATATTATGGAAAAGTTGGAATTTTTAATGTCAGAATTTCTGGAAATGAAAAAAAGAACAACATACCAGAACAGGAAAGAGACATGGGAAAATCCTTATTATTACCAATATTAAATGAAGGAGAAAACACGCAAACCATCATAGTGATGAATGCGCAGGGTTTAGTTACGAGTAACTCAAAAAGAAAAATAGAGTACTTAGAAGAACTAACCCAATTGAAAAGAAAATAGATATAATGAATATAAGTGAAACCTGGTATTCCCAAGAGACTGATGATGATCAAATAAAAGGGTTTCAAACTTATAGATCAGATAGAAAAAATAGGAATCAAGGGGGAACCGCAATATATGGGAAAGACAAAAAACAAGGAAAAATATATGAGAAATATAGTAACTCAGAATGTGAACTAATAGCGGTAGAATTTGAATCTGAAAAATTAATGAACATAGTAATATATAGACCTCCTAATACTAAAGAGTTTGACTTAATAATAGAAAAATTGGATGATATATGTAGAAATCACAAGGACTGGACTATTCTCCTATCTGGAGACTTCAACTTTCCTTTCGTAGACTGGAAAGAACGAATGAGATTGTGGATGTACTTATACATATAAAAAAAGAGAGTAATAGTAGTGCAGAAGATAAGAGGCAATTCGAAAAGCTATTAGATATGCTACTAGAATACAACATTCAACAAATAAATCACCTGCCAACAAGAAAGGAAAATACTTTAGACCTAGTATTTGTGAACGAGATGAATTATGTTAAAGAAATAATAGTTTATAATGCGAGTATTTCAGACCATAATGTCATAGAATTAACAGTCCATTCCAAAGCAAGTGAAAACAGAGATAAGCAAGAAATGAAAAAGTGGGAAGGATATGGAAGGAAAATACAACTTCTACAGTAAAAATATAAAATGGTCAGAAATAAATGAAGAATTAAACAAAGATTGGGATAATATTTTCGTAAGTGATGACATAAAGGTAAATACGGAGATATTATATAAATATTAGAGAAAATAGTGGATAAATATATACCGAAGAAGAAAAGTAAACATCAGTCATGCATACCAAGAGACAGAAGGATCTTGTTCCAGAAAATCAGAAAGTGGAAAAAAGGTCTAGCAAAAAAAAAAAATGCATGGAAAGTTTATAGAACTAAAAAGTAAGATAGAAAATGCAGAACAAAAGATTATACAATCAAAAGAAAATGAAAAACGGGACTTGGAAGAAAAAACCCTATTAAATATCAAGCAAAATCCCAAACTATTATACTCATATGCGAAGAAGATGAATAAAAGAAGAATAGAAATAGGCCCTCTAAGAATTGAAGGGAGATTAACGAATGAAAAAAGGAAATTTGCAACATACTGGCAGAACGATATAAGAGAGAATTCACCCCTAGAATAGATAATGAAGATAATGATATAGAAGTAAGGGATGAAAATAGTGAATATTTAGCTGACATAGATATTAATGAAGCTGATATTGTGCAGGCTATTAATGAAATTAAAATGGAGCTGCTGCAGGGCCTGATGGAATTCCTGCTATTTTGTTAAAGAAAGTAGTTCATTCTATCGCAAAGCCACTTGCAATATTATTAAGACAAAGTGTAGATACAGGCAAGATTTATGATGAGCACAAATTAGCATATATTATACCCCTACTTTCAAAAGTGGATCAAGACTAGAGGCAAGTAATTATAGGCCTGTGAGTCTAACATCACATATTATGAAAGTGTATGAAAGGGTAATGAAGAAAAATATTATGAAACATTTAATAAAAAATAATTTGTTTAATAAAGGACAACATGGTTTCGTACCCGGAAAAAGTACACAAACCCAACTGTTAGTCCACCGTGAGAACATATTCAAAAATATGAAAAGCGGAAATGAAACAGATGTGGTTTATTTAGACTTTGCAAAAGCTTTTGATAAAGTAGACCATAATATATTAGCGAAGAAAATTAGAAAACACAATATCGTGGATAAAGTAGGAAGATGGTTAAAAGAATTTTTACACAACAGAAAACAGATAGTTATTGCAAACGACGAGAAATCGGATGAAGCCAAGGTAATATCCGGTGTGCCGCAAGGTACGGTGTTAGCTGCAATACTGTTTGTTATTATGATTGAAGACATAGACAATAATGTTAAGGATTCGGTAGTGAGTAGTTTCGCAGATGACACAAGAATAAGTAGAGAAATTACTTGTGATGAAGATAGGAACGCTCTACAAAGAGACCTTAACAAAGTATATGATTGGGCAGAGGTAAATAGGATGGTATTTAACTCTGATAAATTTGAATCAATAAATTATGGAGACAGAGAAAGAAAGCTATATGCATATAAGGGACCTAATAATGAGACAATCACAAATAAGGAAGCAGTTAAAGACCTTGGTGTGATGATGAATAGGAACATGTTATGCAATGATCAAATAGCAACTCTGTTGGCAAAATGTAAAGCAAAAATGGGAATGTTGTTACGGCACTTCAAAACAAGAAAAGCTGAACACATGATTATGCTTTATAAAACATATGTTCGTAGTCCACTTGAATATTGCAATATGATATGGTACCCACACTATCAAAAGGATATTGCACAAATAGAGAGTGTACAAAGGTCCTTTACAGCTAGAATAGAAGAAGTTAAAGACCTTGACTACTGGGAAAGACTACAATTCTTAAAATTATATAGTCTAGAAAGGAGAAGAGAACGCTACATGATAATTCAGGCATGGAAACAGATAGAAGGAATAGCAGAAAATATCATGGAACTAAAAATATCAGAAAGAGCAAGCAGAGGTAGATTAATAGTGCCCAAAACTATACCAGGAAAAATAAGGAAAGCACACAGGACATTAATCCACTACGCACCAGCATCGATAATGCAGCGTCTATTCAATGCGTTGCCAGCTCATCTGAGGAATATATCAGGAGTGAGCGTAGATGTGTTTAAGAATAAGCTCGACAAATATCTAAACTGCATCCCAGACCATCCAAGATTGGAAGATGCAAAATATACCGGAAGATGTACTAGCAACTCTCTGGTAGACATTAGAGGTGCCTCACACTGAGGGACCTGGGGCAACCCGAACAAGATGTAAGGTCTGTAAGGTAATGTAAGGTAAGGTCTCTCTCTCTCTCTCTCCGTCCGTCCTGAACGTTATCTGAACAAAATTCCAAGCCATTCCAACAGATGGTTGGTTATAAGAGTCTGATGAAGTCCCATAATTACATTCGACTTTCGCCCCCGAATAAAGAGTCATTACACCGTCTTGACAGGATGTAATTCGACTTCAGCGGCAGACCGAAATGAACAGTAGAATTAGACTGATTCGAGATGTGACAGGTCTAATCACGGAAGAATATTAAAACATGATTGGGTGGCGTTACACCTTTGAATCTAAACAATAAGCTTTGGCACCGAACAAGTCATGATTACAAATGTAAGCTACTCATAAAGGGGGAAGATCAGTACATATTTATTATCATTCAGCCTAAGAACATATTATACAGAAGGTTATTAGATGATTTCAAATAAAGTGTATTTATTATTCAAATCTTGTGGTCAGCTTTAACAGTCTTAGTATAAACTAATTGCCATCTAAATGTCGAAAATGAAAAACAAATATCACCAGTGTAATTTCTTTAACCAAGTTTTACAAAATGGAATGAAATATAGAATTTAGGCCAGAGGCCAGGCGCTGGGACCAATGAGGTCATTCAGTGCTGAAACTAAGCAAAAAGGTTTGCAAGGTGTAACAGGAGGAAAACCTCGCAATTTGAACTATAAGACAATTGTTAGGAGAGAGTGGAAAGTAAGATGGAAGAAAGACATTATTTACGGAGTTGCAGTAAAAGGAATGGAAAGAGTTGCAGCTAGGGACCGAAGGGACGTTGCAAAGAACCTTAAGTAACGCCTACAGGTGAGGTGCACTGATGGCACTACCCCGCCCCCCAAACAGAACCAGGTTTTATGTTGAAAGTAACTTATACAACCTTTCACCTTTCTTTTCTTACCTACTATGCTGCAGCCCACCTCTAGTTTCATCCCACCAACATCGATGACATGAACTTTGAAATACGTGCATAAATTAACTGCTTTTCTTGTAACACGGTCCCATTTTCCTGGTTATCATTTAGCCTCACTACCTCACTTTCAAATTATGTCATCATTTTCTACCATTCCTCTCTCTCCCAAATCAGTACTGCTTCATATACAACATGTACCAACAATTTCACATTCCATTTGCAACCCATTTACCTATCTAACATTATTCGAGCTACAAATGTCCTTTAATATCTAATTCGCTCTACCTCGGAATTGATATATTTTCATATATGTACCGAAGGGGAATTTTTAGTTGATAATAATTTCGTCCCCTCATTATCAACTAAAAATTCCCCTTCGGTACATATATGAAAATATATCAATTCCGAGGTAGAGCGAATTAGATATTAAAGGACATTTGTAGCTCGAATGATTTAAATGAATCACGGTGATAATTATTCAATATATATATATATATATATATATATATATATATATATATATATATTTATTTATTCAAATATATACTATATATATGTATGTGTGAGCACATATATTTAGTAGTGTAAAAGTAGGTCTTAGGCAATGAGTGCTATACTGCCATGGGTGCTTTATTTTATTTTATTTTTTTATTCCATGGATGAAATGATGAAAGAACTTACAAACACAGAAACGAGATGTGGGTTCAAGTGTAAGGGATATGGACAGGTGTCGTGAATGGAGGTAGGCGTGACCTCAATTAGCGGGTGATACAGTTATCGTTTTACCCTGGTGAAATTTACAACGAATAACTTATTGTTCGTTAGAAGTAAATCTAAGTTATCCATGTACCTTGCCAACGACAATTCTCTAAGAGGAATCAATTATGAACTTACAAAAAAAAAAAAATTAAAAATTAATGCATTTTCATCCAGTATTCAAGAATCAACATAAGTTACCGGTAAGAGTGCGAGTTAAACTCATATGTTTCACAGTACTGTTCTCTTTATGATCTGAAACGTATCCTGTTCAATGGATATAATACCTTGGCGGTTTTGGGTGAGGGGGGAGGGGGGATGGGGGAAGGGGGATGGGGGGAATGGGGGAAGGGGGGGAGGTAAACAATAAAGTCTTATATCCTTTTCTGAATCAGAATTCTGCGGGACTTACCTTTTTAATTCCATGATTGTGGTGTTTCCATGATCGTGTGTGTTGCATGTGTGTTCAGAACAGGACTGAAGTGGTTCGTATCTATGTTACAAGATGCAGTTAACTTAATGGCATCCTGAAAATTTGATATCAAAACTGGAAATATAAACATTTTGAAATGGCAGGATTTGATAATCACTTTATTTTCCGCCGACTTTTCCTCTAACCGTAGTCGAACATTAAGATGAAATTACGATACTGGCCACCATACGGAGGGGAATATTAATCAAACAGCAACGTTCTCCAAAACTTTCTCTTACATTCTACGGCTTTTTTTTTTTTTTTTTTTTTTTTTTTTTTTTTTTTTTTCTTTTTTTTTTTTTTTTTTTTTTTTTTTTTTTTTTTTTTTTTTGCTAAAAGAACTTCATTGGAAGACGAGGTTATTGGAAATAACTTTTTAAAAATGGCGCTAAGAAACCGGAACCCTATAAGTAGCCCCTTTTTTTTTCACTTTTTATTTTTGGCATTGCTCTCTCTCTCTCTCTCTCTCTCTCTCTCTCTCTCTCTCTCTCTCTCTCTCTTTTCTAGGCCTCGATCAAACTCTCACCTGATGCTGCAAAAGGGACAAAACAATTAAGGGGTTTCCGGTTTACCTTACCTTCCGAGAACCCCCCTCCTCCTCCTCCTCCTCCCCCTCCCCTCCTCCGTCCCTCCTCCTCCTCCCTCCTCCTACCTCCTCCTCCTCCTCCTCCTCCAGGTTCCTTTTTATCCAAAGTTTGGCCGGCGCCGTTTTTGAGGTGTTTACCTTTTTTCATCATCATTATTATTATTATTTTCTTTTTGATACGAGTCAAGTTTTGAGTGAAGGGAAAAATGAGCGGTGCCTTTCTGAACGTTTACGTGTCACAGGATTTTTGAAGCGAAGCTCAGTTTAATTAAACTCCGTTACAAGATAAAGCCAGTGATAATTTTGGCGAGTCAGCTCCGCGTAATTAAATTTCGCCCGCGAAAAGCGCAATGATCGTTTGAATTACGAAGTAATGGTAGGTTATTTTACGAGCGTTATTATAATTTTACAAGCGTTATCATCGTCGTTATTATTTTCCCTACGGACAAAGGTAAAAGATGACGGACTCCACTCTCTGGAAAAAGCAATGGAGCGTTCATATTAATTATCATTATTTTTCCTATTTAAGGTCGTTTTTGTTCCCATCTCCCCAATAGGAAACTTGCGTCGCCATCCATTATCGCAGATTTAGGGAAATGATGCAGGAATTATAATATGACCGTTTTTTTTTTTTTTTTCTTTTGCAAACATGAATATCCCCGATACCAAATTTACCGCTTAACAAGAGGCGACTGACTAAGAAAACGGGACTACAGCGATTTCCGAGTTTCAACTTTAAGTGCTGGGTCAATAAGGGAGCTCCTCGGTCAAAGTAGTCAACTTCCAAATCTTCATGTAGTGACACACACACAAAAAATAAAAGTATAGCTCAGTTTAACCAGATCACCGAGCTGATTAACAGCTCTAGTCCTAGGGCTGACCCGAAGGATTAGATTATTTTATTTGCGTGGCTAGGAACCTACAGCTTATTTTGGGATCCGAGGAATGAATTTCTAATCATCAGAAATACATTCCTCTGATTCCACGCTGGCGGCAGCTGGGGGCGAACTCGGGCTACCAGATTGGTAGGAGAGTACGCGACCGTCTCGTCCAGAAGGTTATTTTACGCAAATTCCCACAGTCTCAATAATCAAAGCCTTTTCATTTTAACACCTTTACCGTCTCACATTTTTTTTGCAAAAACCCTGACGCCATTTTCACTTCGCATATCTTATGATACACTTCTCCTGTTGTCTTAATCGTCCCATATAAATACTACAAACGAAAATTATATCTATCTATCTATCTATCTATCTCTCTATCTATCTATCTATCTAAGGTGATTGGAATATTCTGAAGTAATAAAAGTCCACACTTATGAGGTCTACTGATCAAGTAAGCTAAAGCTCCCGTCATATAAGAATTTTTTGAATTTTTTAATACACATCTTACATAAGTGTGAACTTTGATTACTTAAATATATATATATATATATATATATATATATATATATATATATATATATATATATATATATATAATATATTGAACTTTTATTACTTCAGAATATTCCTATCACGTTAGATAGATAGATATAATTTTCATTTTTATTAGTAGTTTGGAGTATTTATATAGGACGATTAAGACAACAGGAGAAGTGTGTATTATATATATATATATATATATATATATATATATATATATATATATATATATATATATATATATATATTTCACACATATTATCATGGCGCATATGCCTGCATGCATACACGAGGCGAGTTTGCTAAAAATGATCAGAAAAAGCTTCAACGGAATTACTTATTGATAAATCTCGGCAACTTCACTCAGTTCACATTTGAGGTAAAATGTATAACATTTTGAAACAAACACATACCCATAAAAACCCTCCTGAGTCATAAAAAAACCGGAAAATACTGACTGAGCTCTAGGAATTGTCAATATCCCGAAGTATAAAACTTACAGAAATATAAAAAGTTGTAAAATGAATATAAAAGCAACAGCAAATCAGGCAAGTCAAAATCAATTTCTGTTCGAAAGAAGCAGTTGAGCTGGAAAAGACTGGACGGCCATAAAAGGCGAAGGAAAATAAAAATGAGGTTAGAAAGGAGAGGGGAAATGCCTAAAAATACAATAAGGTTACGAACCATTTTATATAGAGGACTTCGTCCGAAGGTATTACTCTGTAACGACCTGTAATAAAATCAACAAGTAAATGGCCTCTATAAAACAATTCTTTATAATGATGAACAATACCATTACTATTCAAAAGCGACCATTCTTCCAGCTGCAAACTTCCACAGAATTGAGTTTGTTCTTTCTAATCGGAAATTGATTCTGGGCACTTCGTAAGCAGGTCGAGTGCACCTACAGCACAATTATGCAAAAAGGAGAACAATACAAATAACGATGATAAGAGGAAAAATTATTAGGATTAACATAAACGATTAACAATAACCATATGTGGAAATTAATTTCCATCGCTAACAATAAATATCAATGACAAAACTTATCAAAACGTCCAATAAAAAACACCTGAAATTATATCACAGACGTATCAAAAATATAATCAATCTAAAAACGACAAAATAAAAAATAATTAAACCGGAAACTTACTCAAAAAACGCAACGAAAATTAGCAAGCAGTGGCAACTGCTTTTAAGTGGACCTTTTGGGAATGGGCACGCAAGCATGCAAGCACAAGACTAAGGAGTGCAATTGTACAGAACCTATGGCACCGACCAAGGTACAGCAACATTGAATCATCACACTCGGTATGACTACAGTAGATTCACATCACCAGTGCATTCAATGTCTATGCCAGTCCCTTACGACGCTCCTGATTGGTTGTTGATAAGCCAATCACAGGGCTGGAGACTTTCAGTCTCTCTCGAAAGAGACCGAGAGTTTCCAGCCAAGTGATTGGCTTATCAACAGCCAATCAGGAGCGTCGTAAGGAACTGGCCTAGACATCAGATGCACGGGTGATGTGAATCTACTATAGCTCCCCCGAATGCCGCTAAGTTCCCTTCCTTTTGTTCAAGTAAAATGAAATTTTAGATATCCAGGTCGCAAGGAGTTATTCCCTTGCATTGCCTCCTTATTCAAATTAGAAAAGGATCAATAATCACCTTTATAAAATATGTACGTATAGAGAAGACAAACATAATAATAAATATGTGTATCGTTCTCAAGGACTGGAATTCTGCCAAAGTTCTGAGCACTCTCGACATAAATCTAGCTTATACATTCAAAGACTTACAGAGAAGAATAATGAGGGCATAAAATAATATCATTAAAGCTTGATCGTAACCGTTGCTTGGAGTATGTCCAATGTTTATAAATAGACTTCTTATGACCGAGTTGTCAATCTACAATTTCAATTTCTTTCTGGTGTCCCTTGTTTCATAAGAAATCAGTCTCAATTACTCATTCCAGAAGTCATCAGACAGACTGAAATATGAACAACCACACAGCACAAACATATATATATATATATATATATATATATATATATATATATATATATATATATATATATATATATATATATTAGAACGGACTTATTGATTATACGAGTCAAGAAATACATCACTCTGGAACCATCCATTTCAAGCAATAGAATGGGTTGTTATCGGAGGACAAAACTTATTCTCTAGCTTACGATATGTACGCAGAGAAACATGCTACAAATAGTTGTGGAAGGAAAATATGGCCGAGACGAATGAGGTGTGAGGGGAAAAAACTAGGTTTGGAGAAGTTTTGGGAGAGGAGAGGGCAAAGAAACAATCTGTAAAACAATTGGGGAGTCCAGCATTCGTAAAGGAGGCAAAAGACTGGGTCCAGGAACAGGACTTTTTTTTTTTTTTTTTTTTTTTTGTTTTTCTACTAGGTGTGAAGTCCGTGCGAACGCTTCAGCCACAGATCTGAAGAAAAGGAAAGGCAAGAAATGA
This sequence comes from Macrobrachium nipponense, assembly GCF_015104395.2. Taxonomy (NCBI): domain Eukaryota; kingdom Metazoa; phylum Arthropoda; class Malacostraca; order Decapoda; family Palaemonidae; genus Macrobrachium; species Macrobrachium nipponense. The sequence goes on along the minus strand of NC_061102.1, from coordinate 51,459,837 downwards.
AAAGTGAGAAACGAACTATAATGGAAACTATAAAGTTAGTATCTTAGTTTAACCAGACCACTGAACTGATTAACAGCTCTAGGGCTGGCCCGAAGGATTAGATGTTTTTTTCCAGGCGGTTAGGAACCAATTGGTTACCTAGCTTATTGTGGGATCCGAACCACATTTATATCGAGAAATTAACTTCTAATAACCTGAAACAAATTCATCTGATTCCATGTTGGCAGAGCGGGGAATCAAACTCGCACCTACCGAATCGGTAAGGTGAGCACGTAACCCACTCTTCCAACGAGGAACTTGACCTTCATCGAGCCTGAACTAGATAAGTAAGGGAAACTGACAGTAAGAAGTTTGAAAGCCGTAACAGGAAAAACCTCCAAGTTACACTATGAAACAGTTGAAGAGAGAGTGGAAAGTCAGAAAGAAGAGAGAATATGGACGGAGGTAAAGTAATAGGAGTGACAGAGGTTGCAGCTAGGGCCGAAGGAACGCTGCAAAGACTCTTAAGTAATGCCTACAGTGGACCACGTGAGGTGCACTGGCAGTACTATCCCAAAGGGGGATTGTATAATATATAATAATATATATATATGTGTATATATATATATATATATATATATATATATATATATATATATATATGATATATATATATATATATATTATATAATATATATGTATATATATATATATATATATTTATATATATGTATATATATATATATTATATATATATATATATATATAAATATATATATATATATGTGTGTGGTGTATATATATATATATATATATATATATATATATATATATATATATATATATATATATATCAAGCATTACTCAAAATATCACGAGTAGCATGTCATTAAATTTTAAGCAAATACAGTATATATATATATATATATATATATATATATATATATATATATATATATATATATATTATAAACAAGTGTAAGAGGACACTATATCAAATAGTACAAACAGAGGCTTCGAGGTTTCAGATAAGCAGACGATGAAAAAAAAAAACTGTTTGAAATGAAATTATTTTAAGGAAAAAGGGTTTTTGGTGGGAGGGAGAATTCGCCGTAATAAGTGTATACATTTCTTTATAATCTAGAAATTCTGGTTGCTAAAAACTCCTAAACTGACCTATAGCTCTGAAATAATCTTACCCTTATGAAAAAACACACATTCATTATATTAACGGGTATCATGTCTCTTTCCAGGTGAGAGCTGGAACACGATCGGAATTCTATCTAAGGTAATGTCAAGGAAGTACTTTTCTACCTTTTCTGTCTTTAACCTTCGAACGCTCCTTTACGACGTTTAAACCCATCATAAACATTTATCATGAGTTTCTCTCTTCTCCGACTATTACTAAACTGATTCATAGATAGCCATGGCCTAGATTTTTCGCGTTTTGAATATCGTCTTTTGGTCATTCAAAACTACGATAAGGGCAGTTCACAAATCGCCAGAGAGTTTATCGGTTGATTTTGCTGAATATAATCTTCATCGGGACCGAAATATATTTGGAGGTATTTTAACCGTCTCTGACATGACATTTACGTAGAACAAAAGGAATACGCGTTTTTTGAAGGACATGATTATAGATTAAACTGTTTTAAAATTCTGATCGCGTGAATCGTCGAGAGATATGCTCACCTTAAATATAGGTAGCAAGAACAGAAAGGATTTTTCATCATTACAGGGGTACCCAAAATAACAGTGATAACAATAGAAAATGTGATAGCAGTATCAGTCGAAGCGTAAAAATTTAAAAACAAAAACAAGAAAAAAAGTGAATTTTGAGTTTCAATTTTCTTTTTGTTTTTACGCATTTTTATAAAGAAAGCACATTTTTTTACTTGTTCGCAAGACAAAAAAAAAATCCATCATTAATAATTACAATGGTGGTATGCAAAGCCCACTCATGTTCTGACAAACACAGTAGACACAAGTCTTAATGTATTTTTGTAACAATATCCTTCACCAATGCGTGATCCGACCTCCAGCTTACTCTGGCCGCGTGCTAAAATCTATGGTCAAATAGCCCGTTGTTTCGCAACGAAAATTAAAATAAATTCGCTATTTTTCATTAGAAATCATTGTTTTGTACTTATTCTAGAATTCCTGTATCTTTAACTCAACGCGAAACACCTTTCCTAACCTCCCAAAAAGAACAGCAGCAGCAGCAATAACAACAAGAACAAGAACGAAGTAGTTTGTAGGCTTACTCCCCGAGTAATCGAAACTCTACATAAGAAGGATCGTTTTGAATCCTACATCAACCGCCCTCAGGCACAGACTGACTCCATCACCATCTTGACCAGGTTTTTAAAAGAACAATCACCAAACAGACATTAAACAAAAGCAAGAGGGAATAAACGTTCCCTTCCAAAGTGTCGAAATGATTCCCCGAAGGATTTTATCTCCCAGTGCTTAATAACAACTGAACCATGTGATGCAGAAGACCTCCCTTATTAATACTGAAGCACCACCCCATGTGTCTAACATCTGCCAGACACCGACGATCCCACCGCAATACACCCATGGCATCACACATGATGAGGTCCCACTAAAGAGAGTAAGAAATGGTAGAGAATCAAGACCCCAACGTCACCTTTCTGGGCCAAGGGGTTCTTAACAAGGGGTATTCATACCCCTTGGGGGTTTGAGAACCACATGCTGGGGGGTATGGGACTCGACCTCTGGATATTTGTATAAACTTGATTTTAAGATCAAAATCCATACATTGGTACATTTTGTAAATGAGTAACTATAAATAATTATGATTTTCTTGTATGTGTTATTCTTGGTTATTCATATCTAAAGTATGCAGTAAACTACGTATATCAAGTTATATTGTCAACAAATAGGACGTATAAGTAGACTTCAGCAAAGGGGGTATGGAACCATATTGAGCAATTCATTAGGAGTCTGGAGTCACCAAAAGGTTAAGAACTCTTGTTCTAGGCATTATTATTCCAAATAATAAAATAATTAATATTTCAGATTCCATAATGTCAATATTGTTACTAATAACTGAATTACTGCTATCATTGTCGTTATCATCACTGATGCATTGCCACTACTAATATCAATTCCATCTTTTTTTTTTTCATAACATTTATATTTTTTTACTAGCAACA
>NC_061102.1:51446679-51451679 GCF_015104395.2 Macrobrachium nipponense | reverse complement strand
GTTGCGGGGCAATTTGAAAAGCTATTAGATATGCTACTAGAATACAACATTCAACAAATAAATTACCTGCCAACAAGAAAGGAAAATACTTTAGACCTAGTATTTGTGAACGAGATGAATTATGTTAAAGAAATAATAGTTTATAATGCGAGCATTTCAGACCATAATGTCATAGAATTAACAGTTCATTCCAAAGCAAGTGAAAACAGAGATAAGCAAGAAATGAAAAAGTGGGAAGAATATGGAAAATACAATTTCTACAGTAAAAATATAAAATGGTAAGAAATAAATGAAGAATTAAACAAAGATTGGGGTAACATTTTCGTAAGTGATGATATACAGGTAAATACAGATATTATATAAAGTATTAGAGAAAATAGTGGATAAATATATACCGAAGAAGAAAAGTAAACATCATTCATGCATACCAAGAAACAAAAGGATCTTGTTCCAGAAAATCAGAAAGTGGAAAAAAGGTCTTGGCAAAGAAAAAAATGCATGGAAAGTGATGGAACTAAAAAGTAAGATAGAAAATGCTGAACAAAGGATTATGCAATCAAAAGAAAATGAAAAACGGGACGTGGAAGAAAAAACCCTGGTAAATATCAAGCAAAACCCCAAACTATTGTAGTCGTATGCGAAAAAGATGAATAAAAGAAGAATAGAAATAGGCCCTCTAAGAATTGAAGGGAGATTAACGAATGAAAAAAGGGAAATATGCAACATATTGGCAGAAATAAGGGATGATAATAGTGAATAATTATCAGACATAGATATTAATGAGGCCAATATTGTGCAGGCTATTAATGAAATTAAAAATGGAGCTGCAACCGGGCCTGTTGGTGTCCCTGCTATTTTGTTAAAGAAAGTAGTTCATTCTATCGCAAAGCCACTTGCAATATTATTAAGACAAAGTGTAGATACAGGCAAGATTCATGATGAGCACAAATTAGTATATATTATCCATACTTTCAAAAGTGGATCAAGACTAGAGGCAAGTAATTATAGGCCTGTGAGTCTAACATCACATATTATGAAAGTGTATGAAAGAGTCCTGTGAGTCTAACATCACATATTATGAAAGTGTATGAAAGAGTAATGAAGAAAAATATTATGAAACATTTAATAAAAAATAATTTGTTTAATATACGACAACATGGTTTTGTACCCGGAAAAAGTACACAAACCCAACTGTTAGTCCACCGTGAGAACATATACAAAAATATGAAAAAACAGAAATGAAACAGATGTGGTTTATCTATACTTTGCAAAAGCTTTTGACAAGGTAGATCATAGTATATTAGCGAAGAAAATTAGAAAACATAATATAGTGGACAAAGTAGGAAGATGGTTAAAAGAATTTTTACACAACAGAAAATAGATAGTTATTGCAAACGATGAGAAATCGGATGAAGCTAAAGGTAATATCCGGTGTGCCACAAGGTACGGTGTTAGCTGCATTACTGTATGTTATTATGATTGCAGACATAGACAGTGATGTTAAGGGCTCGGTAGTTAGTAGTTTCGCCGATGACACAAGAATAAGTAGAGAAATTACTTGTGATGAATATAGGAACACGCTACAAAGAGACCTTAACAAAGTATATGATTGGGCAGAGGTAAATAGGATGGTATTTAACTAATAAATTTGAATCAATAAATTATGGAGATAGAGAAGGAAAGCTATATGCATATAGGGGACCTAATAATGAACAGGAACAAGTTATGCAATGATCAAATAGCAATTCTATTGGCAAAATGTAAAGCAAAAATGGGAATGTTGTTACGGCACTTCAAAACAAGAAAAGCTGAACACATGATTATGCTTTATAAAACGTATGTTCGTAGTCCACTTGAATATTGCAATATGATTATGGTACCCACACTATCAAAAGGATATTGCACAAATATAGAGTGTACAAAGGTACTTTACAGCTAGAATAGAGGAAGTTAAGGATCTTGACTACTGGGAAAGACTACAATCTTTAAAATTATATAGTCTAGAAAGGAGAAGAGAACGTTACATGATAATTCAGGCATGGAAACAGATAGAAGGAATTGCCGAAAACATCATGGAGCTAAAAATATCAGAAAGAGCAAGCAGAAGTAGATTAATGGTGCCCAAAACTATACCAGGAAAAATAAGGAAAGTACACACGACTTTAATCCACTACGCACCAGCATCGACAATGCAGCGTCTATTCAATGCGTTGCCAGCTCATCTGAGGAATATATCAGGAGTGAACGTAGATGTGTTTAAGAATAAACTCGACAAATATCTAAGCTGCATCCCGGACCATCCAAGATTGGAAGATGCAAAATATACCGGAAGATGCACAAGCAACTCTCTAGTAGACATTAGAGGTGCCTCACACTGAGGGACCTGGAGCAACCCGAACAAGATGTAAGGTCTGTAAGGTAAGGTAAGGTCTCTCTCTCTCTCTCTCTCTCACAACACCACAACACACACACACACGCCTATGTATGATAACACATCGTGTATACTGATGCTTTCTCTCTCTCTCTCTCTGTCTCTCTCTCTCTCTCTCTCTCTCTCTCTGTGTCTCTCTCTCTCTCTCTCTCTCTCTCTCTCTCTCTTTGTTGTTAGCTTTATTCCTGACATGAGAATTACATTTGTTAGCCAATTGTTTGATGCTAAATGTTAACGAGCGCAAATTTGTACAATGAAATCTTGGCAATTATACATCATTATTCTCTCTCTCTCTCTCATGTGTGTGTGTATGAATATACATACATACTCTATATATATATATATATATATATCTATATATATATATATATATAAATATATAAATATATATATATATATATATATGTATGTGTATATTGTATGTATGTGTATGTATATATGGTGTATGTATATATATATGTATATATATATATATATATATATATATATATATATATATATCGAGCTACAATGTCCTTTAATATCTAATTCGCTCTACCTCGGAATTAATATATTTTCATATATGCTTAACCGAAGGGGAATTTTTTGTCTATAACAGACTTACCTGGACCGGGGCGCGAACCCACGGAGCCTTTCAAATCCAGGAACGTCAGTGAAGCTTTTACCTACTACACCTCTTGCGGTGGTGTAGTAGGTAAAAGCTTCACTGACGTTCCTGGATTTGAAAGGCTTCGTGGGTTCGCGCCCCGGTCCAGGCAAGTCAATTATCGAGAAAAAATTCCTCTTCGGTTAAGCATATATGAAAATATATTAATTCCGAGGTAGAGCGAATTAGATATTAAAGGACATTGTAGCTCGATATATGTATAGGAATCACGGAAATGTGATATGACATATATATATATATATATATATATATATATATATATACATATATACATATATATTATAAAATATATATTATCATATATATATATATATAAATATTATATATAGTTCATAGATTTAGTACTAATAAGCGAGTTATCATCTACTAACTGTTTTATATCAATATACTTACGAGTGTAATTGTACAATTACATCTTTGACTACAGACGAGTAAAGTTTATTTACTCTAAACCCCCTCCCCCCGCCTCTTCACTCTGGAACTTAAATTTTTTTTTACTCCCTCAAAAAAACACTCAAAACTCGCATTCCAACCTCTCCTACGTTCTTACACTATCCTTTGTTACGCTATTCATTCTTCTACTTCTTACAGTCTCCCGTACCACTATTATTACTCTTATACAATTAATTATTCCTCTCGGCCATTACTTTGGAATCTTTCCCTCATCCAGATATAATTTACTCACCCTAGTCAGCCACTCATTCACATTTTCGTCAATGAACCCATCCTTTTACTTCCTATAGTCTCCCATACCACTATTACTCTTATACAATTATTCCCCTCAGCTATTGCTTTGGAATCTTTTCCTCATCCAGATATAGTTTACACAACCAAGTTAGCCACTCATTCACATTTTCGCCACTGGACTATAGCTGGTTCACTTAAGGTAGATTCTTGGGTGAGCCCTACGCCTACGAGTTTAGCGGCCGCTGATAGGCTGGGAGCTGCCTACCTCCCGGTACAAGCCAATTAGCTGTTGCCAAACAAATATCTCGTAAGCATAGGGCTCACCCATGAATCTACCTTAAGTGAACCAGCTATTGTATCCCAATTGAAAGCCAACCAGCCAATGAAGTCTTTCCATTCTTCACGGTCTTATTGCCCTTCTCAAGACCTCATAGCAACTTGCAAAGGCCTTCCACTCTTGCAACATTCACTTCTTCTTCTTACCAAATATTCCAAAAGTGCAAATGCTCACTCCGTGAATACAGGGTTTCACTACCGAGTAGAGACGAACGCGCGCACACACACACATACTCACACAAGTTACAAAAGCTCACCAATATTTCTTCCGAGACTTTAAAGTATTCTTTGATTAAAGACTAATGAGTTTGTGAACATCACAGACTTACAATTTACACGAACACTATTCTCACCTCCTGTAAATCTTGATAATTCCCTAGCAACCTTCCTTGTACATGATTTTCCATCTTCTGTTTATTATCTGCAATTTATTTCCATCTTGCTCTCAAACTTAGATGATTTATATTGTGACCAAGGATCCACTATCCCTTTTCCTCTCTTCGAAATTTCATCTTCTGCTAAAGACAAAAATTTACTACATTCCTTTCTCGCTGTTCGTTCACTTCTGAACACTAATTATCAAAATGAAACTTCTTTGATCTTCATTTCGTTACCTTCATTAAACATATGCAGGAAGTTTTTCTATTCCTGCTTCAAATTGTAAATAAAGAATTAGTGTCTTAACGAGCTTGTGCACACTGGAACACAGCTCTCCTGTCTCCCCTACCCTTCCGATCCCCTACCAATCCGCCCCAACCACGTCGGACAAACAGGTTTGCAGGAGGAGAGCGGATGTCTCCCCTGTGATCCCCTACCTAACCCACACCCCACCATGCCGGACAAATAGGTTTGCATGAGGTTGGTGGATGTTTCCCCTAC
>NC_061102.1:51439179-51441679 GCF_015104395.2 Macrobrachium nipponense | reverse complement strand
TATAAACTATATATATATAAAATATAAAGGTGTTTTACTCAAGCACTATAAATGCGAACTGGCAAACACACGATGTACGAGTCACAAACCGCTTCCCACCTCGGCGGTCTGCCTCAGCCAATATTATCAATCTGTATCTCAATTGCAGTCTCAGTACCGCCAGCCGCAAAGCTGGGTTATGGGGGTGGGGGGGAGGGGGGTTGGCGGGGAAGGGGACCCGGGGGTGGGTGGGGGGATTAGAAATGATTCGTGCGTTAATTAATTCGCTCATATCCACTGCAGAGATCCATTAGCCCTTGCTTGTGACGCCAATGGATGAATTACTACGGGCTCGTATATGTATGTGCGTATGCTGTGTCCTCTGTGTTGTAGTCCATGTTTTTGTTTGTAGGCATTTTGTTTCTGTGTTGTAGTCCATGTTTTTGTTTGTAGGCATTTTGTTTGTTTGTATGAATATATAATCATTTTTTGTGTTTATGCATAAGAATTTTTGTAGGTCTGTCTATCTGTTACTTGTTTGTATGAATATATATTTATTTTATGTGTTTCTGCATTAGACATTTTTGTAGGTCTGTCTATCTGTTACTGAATTGCATTGAATATACAATTAAGGCCAAAAGGCCAAGCGCAGGGACCAATGAGGTCATTTAGCGCTGAAACGGAAATTGACCGTAAAAGGTTTGAAAGGTTTTAACAGGAGGAAAACTTCGCAGTTGCACTTTGAGTCAACTGTTAAGAGAGTGTGGAGAGTAAGATGGAAGAGAATATGAATGGAGGTAGAGTCAAAGGAACGAAAGGGGTTGCAACTAGGGACCGAAGGCACTCTGCAGAGAACCTAAGTAATGCCTACAGTGCACCGCATGAGGTGCACTGGTGGTACACCCACCTAAGGGTTTATTTATGATTTGTTGACGGTTCCAATAAACGATTTGAACCCTATTTCACCCCACGAAGCTCAAAACGCGTAACTCGATTGCCGGATTTCATTTACAGAACTGACAGATTGAGTGCTTGTATGAATAGTTCTTGCTTTGGAGTCAACTTTATTCCAGCTCATCTGTTTGTACAGTACAGTGATGTAATATTTCCTCAATAAGCTCCTGTAATCCGTATTTATAAGATGTTCTGCTTTCGTAACATTGAAATCAACATTTTCTCTTTTGCCATTCCAACGAAACGTCAGGCGGCCATTATGCATTGTGTGTGTGTGTGTGTGTGTGTGTGTGTGTGTGTGAGAGAGAGAGAGAGAGAGAGAGAGAGAGAGAGAGAGAGAGAATCTTCATCCTTCATTCACCCTCTAATTAATCAAGGTTACCTTCACCCTTCAGGAGAAGCTCAACACATTCCTTCGTATTCTAAGGCAGTATTCCAACCTTGCAGCGCTCTTATCTGAATCAAATGCCCACTGCTGTTGCATTATATGTGCATGACATTGACGAAGACTGCATTATCTCATGAACTCCATCTCATAAGGGATTTTAGGCAGCCTTTGGCAACCTTCGTTCAAAATGTCATCATCAACACGGGCATCACGAATATGGGTGGCATTCGGACCCCAACACTCATGCCACCGTCACTAAGTTATCATCACCCAAATGGTTACTCAAATTCTCGGACTTCCGTATTCCCCGATGAGTTAAAAACATTCACTAGAAATCAAATTGGATTTCTTTCTCCCTGCGCATCAAAATATACTTTTATAACTATTTTACGGTAATTTGAGAAATATACTACTAACAATTTTCATAGGTCTTAACATGAAGAACAGTTGGGCGGTAATGAAATAGTAGATGCTCCAATAAACCGTCAAACATCCTAAGTATACATTTCACACATACGCACAATATACATAAATATATATATGTACACTATATATGAATTTTTGACAAATCACCGTGATTCATATACATACATTAAGCTACACATGTCCTGTCATATCCAATTCGCTCTACCTCGGAATTAATATACTATGTTTATATATGTTGACCGAAAGGGAATATTTTTTTAGTTGCTAATTTCGTCCTCTCGTGGATTCGAACCAGCACACACAGGAGAAATCAAGACTTCAGTTACGTCGGTAAAAATGTCACTGAAGTCTTGATTTCTCCTCTGTGCGCTGGTTCGAATCCAAGAGAGGACAAAATTATCATAAACTAAAAAATTCCCCTTCGGTTAGCATATATGATAATAAAAATTCCTCTTCGGTTATCATATATGAACATAGTATATAAATTCCCAGGTAGAGCGAATTGGATATGAAACAAAAAGACATTATATATATATAATATATATATATATATTAATATATATATATAATATATATAGATATATATAATATATATAATATATATATCATACAAACATATATACATACATACATATATAGGGCTAAAGGGCTGCGAGTATTCACCGAGTTACTTCCTCTAAATATAACCTTTAATGCAATAGGTTTCCTACCCGATAATTATAGCCCTGCGAACCGACTTCAATTGCTGATATA
>NC_061102.1:51419179-51434179 GCF_015104395.2 Macrobrachium nipponense | reverse complement strand
GGGCCACAGCACTAGCCAATCCAAAAACACCAACCGGAACAGACCTAGGTCCATTTTCACGTACGTTTGGGACGCTGCATGTGTGTATATATATCTATACATATAGTGAACATATACATGTATGTATATATGTATATATATATATATATATATATATATATGTATATATATATATATTATATATATATATATATATATAGTATATATGGTACAAGCTTTGTTGCTTCTTCATAAACCCCCTATGGAAAGTCATCCGAGTAACAATAACTTCATAATAGTTACGCCAGATTTCAGATTAGTGTCGCTAGGGACAAGTATCTAATTCAGTGGTTCCCAAACTATCTTACCTGACGCCCCCTTTTTGGTTCCAGTACCGGACCGGCACGCCCCCCCCCCCCCTCTTTTGTTCATGTGAAACTAATTCTTGCATTTATTTCTTAGCATTGGTCAGGAAAACAGATTTCAGTTTGTATTAAATTTTAATAATGAAATCCACTCAAACAAATAATAGTACATTCCAGAGACATTTTTCTAAGTAACTTTGCTTCTTCTTTGAATATTTTATTCTTCTAATTAAACAAATATTTTTGAGCAGATGACTTCACGCCCCCCTTGTACCTCCTAGGGGGGCAAGCCGCCTAGTTTGGGAATCACTGATCTAATAGATGGTGTACAAAAAGGATGGTCAGTGTCACCAATAAAGATTTCTAAATTATTTTGGACATATTTAGAAATATAGCATTTACACGGAATATACAAGAAATGTTGCAAATATGAAACATGAATATATCATAAATCGATAATGTACTAAAAGGATTACTTGGGCCACTAACAAAGATCTCAATCACCCAACGAATTTTCCTAATTTACTTTTTATTTTTCCACTTTTTAATATTTTTTCTATTACATATGACGAATTACCTGCGAGCTAAAATAAAATTCAGTCCTGAAAATATGGCCTTAAGGATGTAGTAATTATCTTTTGATTGGACTGTAAGCATTTGCAAAGATGCACTTGGATGGGAATGCGGGTCAAAATAAAGTCCACAAGAAAAGAATTGAAGTGAATTTAGAATTTAGGCCAAATGCCAAGCGCTGGGACCTATGAGGCGGCCATTCAGCGCTGAAACGGAAATTGAGAGTAAAAGTTTTGAAAGGTGTAACGGGAGGAAAACCTTAAAGCAGTTGCACTATGAATCAAGTGTTACGAGAGGGTGGAGAGTAAGATAGAAGAAAGAGAATATGAGAGGAGGTACAGTAAAAGGAACGAAAGGGGTTGCAGCTAGGGGCCGAAGGTACGCTGCACAGAACCTTAAGGAATGGCTATAATGACGGGGCTACCCGGCTACAGGGCAGCAGCAAAAGGGTTAAAGCTTTTATAGTATCATTGTTACACAATGATTCATGCCCAGGTAGTAATACAGATCAGACCAGACTAATACACAGTATAATTTCAATTTCGTATGGAATTTCAGTCTCCGATTTCCACTAATTTCCATTTCAACAGAACCCGTACTGGGTATCATTGATCGTGAATATTGTTAAAGATTCAAGCTCTCTAACCCCTTCTGCATCTATATAAATGCGTGGCATAATGTCATGATTACATATACTGCTTAATGGTCTAACCCTGATACATCTGGCGAACAATGGCAACCACACAATCAATGACCTACAAAATACACGAGCTCTAGTTTGTGGCTTATTGACCGAACGTTGCAACAAATCAAACCGACCATTTTATTGCTGCTAAACAAACACTTGTGAGGTTTCGTGAAATATGGCAAATGATGCCACAACCACCGATGAATTACTCTGACTTCCGTAGCTAACTGTGGATCTGGGAACGTGTTTTCGTTTTTTATGTAGAGAATTATGTTTAGGAGGATAAATGTAATGAAAAATTGAAATTTCTGCGATTCCAAAACAAACTTCTTATTAATGGAAAAACATCATTGTTCATAAAACAAACTTCTTAATGACAAAACATAATTGTTCATGAAAAATTAGGTGGGCTGCCCCATACCGTTCTTCTCTGCTGCGATAAAATGCCCCACATTTGTTACAATTCTTATACTTTAATATTCTCGTCTCATTCAGGCGGGTTAGTCCATCTAGTCTCTCCGATTCATCGTAAAGAGAATAGAATATAGGATTTGTAGGATTTAGGCCAAAGGCCAAGCGTAGGGAACTAAGGGCATTCAGCGCTGAAACGGAAATTGATAGCAAAAAGATATGAAACGTTTAACAGGAGGAAAACCTCAAAGCGGTTGCACTATGAGCCAATTGTTAGGAGAGGGTGGAAAGGAAGATGAAAGAGAGAATATGAAGGAATGTACGGTAAAAGGAATGAAAAGGGTTGCAGCTAGGGCTCGAAGGGGCAATGTAAAGAACTTTAAGGAATGCCTACAGTGCACCGCATGAGGTGCACTAAGGGACGGCATTACCTTGAGGAAGATTCCTCATAAAAGATGGGAACACATCAAGAATATTACTTCGCTAAAAACACAAACAGCAGAGTGTCCTAAGCCTCAGAAAATCATAATGACAACAACTCCGAGCAAATTTACATAGAAGCAAAATGAATGAGCGTTTCAAGAGTCAAAAAACCTACTGAGAACTCGAATTGAAAACGTTTCCTCCTGACGAAACAACCGCAGCCCTTCAGAACCGAGACGTAACCTCTCAAAGGCCTATAAACATTACAAATAGGGGAAGATCCTCGACAACGAATATTGCCCCCTTTCTTTCCCTAAAGCAGGGGAGACAGGGCTGTCATCCCCTATACCAAACAACTAAAGATATCAACTTTTTCACATCATCTAGGGAGATTTCTCTACATCACCCCCGACATTCTTCCTCCGCGCGCGGTCGACCCATAAGATGAATGTTGACAAATATGTACCAATGACTAGACCTATCGGGAGGGGAGACGGTGATGGTTTTATGCTGGCGAAAAGAGGGGAAGCGTCGCTGAGGGGATAGGGAAATGGGGGAAATTCGAGGAGGAGGAGGGGGAGGAGGAGGAGGAGGAGATGCGGAACACAGATGAAAGTCCCGATGGCAAAAGAAGGCTTGTTGGCTGGAAGGATATAAAGCCGTGAAGGGAATTCGAGTGACAAGTGATGACACTTGTAACCCGAGATTTTTCCAATCGTTAAAGCGCTCTCTCTCTCTCTCTCTCTCTCTCTCTCTCTCTCTCTCTCTCTCTCTCTCTCTCTAACAAGATGATAAATACAAGCTGACTTACCCTAAAAAATCTCAAGGTTTATTTTCCGTTGCTAATATTTTCATTCACGCCTTTGTTATGCTCTTTAATGAGGATCATTATTATAAATGCAAAAGTTATCAAATGTTAAAAAGAAAAACGCTACACGTAATACTGTTTACACTTTACAACACTTACTTGATATCAAAAGAGATTTACTAGCCAGATACAAAGAACAAAAGCGCACACACCCTCTCTCTCTCTCTCTCTCTCTCTCTCTCTCTCTCTCTCTCTCTCTCATAACCCTTCGTCTTTCGATTCTAATTTTCATATCTGATGTAGATATAAATCAGCCCTACGCACATTACTTCCCAGTGAGGAGTGGAATCATGAAATGGCTGGATGATTAAACCCAAGATTTAGGATCCTTGGGAGAGAGAGAGAGAGAGAGAGGGGGGGGGGGGGAAGGGGAGGAGGGGGGGGGGATGGTTCCTCTGCGGGCAGGCGGCTCTTCAGAGCCCACTCGTGAAGGAGGGAGAAGCTGGAGATTTCCCGAACTCACTTCCTAGAATTACTAGAAGAGCTCTCCAGGATTTACTAGTCGATCTGAGGATGCTTCCGAAATCTTTGTCATAGGTGCGCTTGCAACTTTACAGTCCTCACCAATGGCTTCGACGGACATTTTCAGAGTCTCGTTTACCATTTGGCGAGAGCTTTTCTGGAGTTTACTGGTTATAATGGACGTTACAGAAGCTATCTAGGGGTATTTAAAAGTTGGGCAGATTTTGTCACTGCCCACTGCATTCGCTGACAGCTCTGGATCTTACTCGAAATTTTGCGAATATGGGAACTTTCTAACTGGCTTACTGGAGCTCTTTCGCGCGTTTATCCGCAAGACTGAACGAAGTTGCCATTACTTACTCATAATTGTACAGCTTCACCAATATTATCCACAAGATTGCACAACCCTTCGAAAGGAAGAGTGAAAGTTGCATAAACTTTCTTAACGTTTTCGATGTTTGCATTGGTTTCCAAAACTAACTCAGCTTTTCTTGGATTCTGGAGCTGCCCAAGTCGTCCTGATGTCTAATTACATATAAAATTATATATCTTTATTTCACGCAATCTTCTACAAATTTACTTTCAATGAAAATTTCAACATGCAACTTGAAGGTCTAGGAACCTCTAATTTCATCTCTTTTATTCCCTGAATTAATTAAACGAAGACATGCCAAATGCAATATTGGGTATCTTTCTGTAATCAATACCTGGAAATCTTTCCATACCCGATCGATGATGTGAATTTCAAAACGCCATCAACACACACTACCATTCTACTATTCCCCGCAAGCAAATCCATTCATTAACTTCCACACCCCAGTCGAGATTGTATCCACGACTATTGCATAATAATCTTCTACGTATTCTCATTCAAATATGTTAATCTCCTCAGGTGAATCCTCCTTGCAGTCGCTCTCGTAAACCAGGGAAGTGTGGCTTACTTGCAAAGGTTGTACGACACCACCTCCGTAAAATATGCTCTCAAATAGAGAGCACATTTCAGACTGAATTCTGCTTCGTGTTGCGCATTTAAATCAGGTTAATTCTAGGATGGTTGCCAATGAATTACTTAGACCGACTCATCATGATCATAATTCTAAATAAGAGACGTCCAATTCTTCCAAATTGATCCTCAGTCTACGTCACTACGTAATGTTAAATTTTGAAAAAAACAAAAAAAAACACAATGGCATATATATAACATATGTATATATATATATATATATATATATATATATATATATATATAATAACGGGCCACCGCCTCTGTTATTCACTTTGGTAGCGAAAGCCATAGCGGCAGGCAAACTGGTTTTGGTAACTCACTCTCTCTCTCTCTCTCTCTCTCCTCCTCTCTCTCTCTCTCTCTCTCTCTCTCTCGACTGGCAACATGTTACATATATGTATATATATATATATATGTGTGTGTGTGTGTGTGTGTGTGTGTGTGTGTGTGTGTGTGTGTGTGTGTGTGTGGACTGTAATAGCCACTTCCCTCTTAACTTCTTGAATTCTTTGCTTTTTTTTTGTACGCTTTTCACTACAAAGACTGAAGATCCAAGTTCAAAAAAAATGTTTTTGAAAAATTGTGATGTCCAGTACAGGGAGACACAATTCTTAATTTCTTAGAATTTGGATCTTCAGGCTTTGTAGTGACAAGCGTATCCAAAAAAAGAGCAAAGAATTCAAGAACTTAAGAGGGAATTGTGGCTACTACAATATCATATATATATATATATATATATATATATATATATATATATATATATATATATATATAATATATATATATATATATTATATATATATATATATATATATATATATATATATAAATATATATGCATTAAGCCACAAATGTCCTTCAATATCCAATTCGCTCTACCTCGGAATCAATATATTTTCATATAAATTCACCGAAGCGGAATTTTTTAGTTGATAATAATTTCGTCCTCTCGTGGATTCGAACCAGCGGACAGAAGAGAAATCAGGACTTCAGTGACGCCTCGACCGACTCGGTACGGTGATGTGATAAAAATTCATATGTATACTGTGTGTGTGTGTGTGTGTGTGTGTGTGTGTGTGTATGAGCGAACACACAAGAGGTGGGTGGCATTAAAACACACACACAGACGAAACGTTTCGACCAGAGCTTGGCAGCAGAGCTGAGAAGGACCCAGTGTTCCACCCTGGAATATCTCAGCAGTGAGGTCTTGGCCAAGGTTAGACGAGGAGGCAACACAGCAATAGCGGCTATTTTCCCTTCCACTGGGCCGTATCTAGGTCCCGAAATACGAGCTCTTCATTTGCTTTCACAGATCCTAATGGACCAATCAGTGATGCTGTACTATTAAGTGCTAATCACACTGATTGCACCGTACCAGCAATATTGACACAGGCGACGCGGGCACGACTCGTTCCTACCACCTCACCCCCTTACCCCCCCCCCCCTACCGGCCAACCCCCTCCCCACCGTCACCCTCACCGGTGTTCACGTGCATCGGCCAAATTAGCGTTCTGCACAAAGAGCAGTTACAGCCCGACCGAGAAAAAAAGGGGTTTGACTTTAAAAGGTCGGTTTATGACTATCTCTACCGCTCTTGCCGCGGCAAACCAACCACCCCCCCCCCCCCCCCCCCTTTCCTCTATATATATGTACTACATTTGAGAGTACAATTACCTCATGAATGTTTCTAATATCAAAAACATTTTAATAGAGATGAAACGACTTATCATTTTTAACCTAAAGACACCCACGTTATTTCCCAATCTCATTTAACCGAGGCTGTTTCTTAAAATCTCAAGAAATCCTTATTACTACAAATATTAACTACCCTTCACCCTGTTTACCTCATAGTATTTTACAGTTATTTATTTTCACGTATGAACTCATTATGTCCTGTCAAGTATCACTAACGTCTCACAACCTCAAATTTATGGCGAAAGTCTTGTAAGTCCCCAACTAAACATTTACTATTTACATTCTCTATTCGTTGCGTAATATTAATTTCCCCGTAGGGAGGTGGTGCCGTCAGTGTACCTCATGCTTTGCGCTGTTGGCATTACTTATGGCAACTTTGCAGCGTGCCTCTAGGCTGCTAGCTGCCAACCCCTTTCCGTTCCTTTACTGTACCTCCGTTCGTATCTTTCTTCCACCTTACTTTCCACCCTCTCCAGACAACCGATTCGAAGTGCAACTGCCTTAAGATTTTCCTCCTGTTACACCGTTCAAACTCGTCCATTTCCGTTTCAGCGATGAATGACCTCATTGGTCCCAGTGCTTGGCAACAGTTGTTTTACTCTATGAAGAACTTGAGGAGCAGAACATTACGGATCATCGCGGTAATTATCCGCCATTTTCCTATATTATTCGTAAAAGCTGAGTCCAGTGAAAGGGATATATAGTTTTCAATATATACTCTCTCTCTCTCTCTGTGTGAGTATATATAAATATATACATATATATATTATATATGTATAACCAGAATCACGAAAGTTGGAAAGTGATAAATCCATAAATAAAGATAAAGGCCCTGCGAAGGAAAAATAACGAAGGAGTCTGCGAGATCTTTTCGCTGAAAAGCCCTTTACTGAAGCAGCTACTGACAAAATACGAGAGACATACAAGAAGGTTCGTATAACTGACAGATAGGGATTATAAAAGGATTAGTGCCTAGAATCCGACACACCTGGAAGATAAGAAACCTTCCCAAACAAGCATAAACAAAGGGTGCAATTAAAGGTTTAAGACAATCATCTCAGATACAATCTCCAGACAATTAAAGGATTATAGGTGACAGCTATACGGAACCTGGTAGACAAAACCATATTCACAAAAATGACAGACATACATTACAATAAAATTTTTTTTTTTTTAATAACTCTAAGGCAACTGATTTTTATTTAAGTCAGTAATTATATATTTGAGGTCATTCTTAAACATGTTACAGATACAAGGGTCTAAATGAAAAAGGCCACGACTAACATTGAAATTACAATGAAAAGTAAGTTGTATTAAAGCAGATTCTAAAAGATTTCGTGATAAGACATCTCTTGACCGTGCAATTACTGAACTGTCAATCCAATTAATTCGGTGGTTGTTTTCACTTAAATGAATAAATAATGCATTAGATTTTTGCCCAGTTTTTTTCAGAGTATTTATGCTGGCTTAGCCTTACTTCTAAGCCCTTGCTCGACTGTCCGAGGTAGAATGAGGGACAATCCATACATGGAATTTTATATATTATGTTGTTGCTTTCTCTGGGGCCATTTTTTATTAACATTCTTTTTAGTGTGTTATTATAGGAAGAAACAAGGTTGACATTAAAAGCTTTTAACAATGGTTTAATGGTTTCAAATCCGTTAAAATAAGGCAAACTGAGAATGTTCTTAGAATTT
This sequence comes from Macrobrachium nipponense, assembly GCF_015104395.2. Lineage (NCBI taxonomy): Eukaryota > Metazoa > Arthropoda > Malacostraca > Decapoda > Palaemonidae > Macrobrachium > Macrobrachium nipponense. The sequence continues at coordinate 51,426,012 of NC_061102.1, read as the reverse complement.
TCTTTCTGTGTGTTGTTTTCAGTATAAAACTTTTTGTGGGCTTTATTATAACAAATGTCTAATATATGTGAAGGATAGCATAAATCTTTCCCTATTTTTCTTATGTATTCAATTTCTTGATCCAAATATTGTGGACTGACAATTCGTAATGCTCGTAAAAACATAGAGGAAAAAATTGATCTTTTTATATTAAGATGGTGGCCTGAGAAGAAATGAACATAAGTTAAGTTTTTTGTTAGTCGGTTCCTATAAATACTGAATTTACATTGAAATGGTTCTCTATGTATCAAAACATCTAAGAAAGGGAGGCAAATTGTCAGTCAATTCTCCTTCGCTACCTTACTTATATGGATTAGTCAAAACGCACAAAGAAAATAACCTATGCGGCCTATTATCAGTACTGTTGGTTCAATTTCATATAAACTCTCGAAATATATCACTAAGATCTTGTCCCCGTTACTTGGAACCATCTCCGATTCTCATATATATAATTCTCTAGATTTAGTTGATAGATTATACAAAATTGCTCTTTGCCCTACTGATAGATTCGTTAGTTTTGACGTATGTTCTCTTTTTACTAAAGTCCCTATAGACTCTATTTTAGAATATCTTAGCAATGAACTAACTCAGCATGAATTACCTCTACCTATAAGTCACATTATTTCACTCACGAGGTTTGTGCATTTGTGATTGTAAGTTTATATTCAATGGTGAATTTTATCAACAAATTTTTGGCATGGCAATGGGAAATCCTTTATCACCATTGCTCTCAAACCTGTATATGGAATTCTTCGAAAAACGCTACTTACCTAATATCATTCATATTCCTGTAAAGTGGTATCGTTACGTTTGATGATTGTTTAGCTGTTCTTCTGTCGGTATTGATGTAAATGATTTACTCTCTAAATTAAATAACCAGGTACCATCGATTAAGTTTACTCTAGAATTAGAAAAAGACAATTGCCTCCCTTTCTTAGATGTTTTGATACATAGAGAACCATTTCAATGTAAATTCAGTATATAAACCGACTAACAACTTAACTTATGTTCATTTCTTCTCAGGCCACCATCTTAATATAAAAATATCAATTTTTCCTCTATGTTTTTTACGAGCATTACGAATTGTCAGTCCACAATATTTGGATCAAGAAATTGAATACATAAGAAAAATAGGGAAAGAGTTTATGCTATCCTTCACATATATTAGACATTTGTTATAATAAAGCCCACAAAAAGTTTTATACTGAAAACACACACAGAAAGAAAATTCTAAGAACATTCTCAGTTTGCCTTATTTTAACGGATTTGAAACCATTAAACCATTGTTAAAAGCTTTTAATGTCAACCTTGTTTCTTCCTATAATAACACACTAAAAAGAATGTTAATAAAAAATGGCCCCAGAGAAAGCAACAACATAATATATAAAATTCCATGTATGGATTGTCCCTCATTCTACCTCGGACAGTCGAGCAAGGGCTTAGAAGTAAGGCTAAGCCAGCATAAATACTCTGTAAAAACTGGGCAAAAATCTAATGCATTATTTATTCATTTAAGTGAAAACAACCACCGAATTAATTGGATTGACAGTTCAGTAATTGCACGGTCAAGAGATGTCTTATCACGAAATCTTTTAGAATCTGCTTTAATACAACTTACTTTTCATTGTAATTTCAATGTTAGTCGTGGCCTTTTTCATTTAGACCCTTGTATCTGTAACATGTTTAAGAATGACCTCAAATATATAATTACTGACTTAAATAAAAATCAGTTGCCTTAGAGTTATTAAAAAAAAAAAAAAAAAAAAAAATTTTATTGTAATGTATGTCTGTCATTTTTTGTGAATATGGTTTTGTCTACCAGGTTCCGTATAGCTGTCACCTATAATCCTTTTAATTGTCTGGAGATTGTTCTGAGATGATTGTCTTAAACCTTTAATTGCACCCTTTGTTTATGCTTGTTTGGGAAGGTTTCTTATCTTCCAGTGTCGGATTCTAGGCACTAATCCTTTTATAATCCCTATCTGTCAGTTATACGAACCTTCTTGTATTGTCTTTTCTCGTATTTTTGTCAGTAGCTGCTTCAGTAAAGGGCTTTTCAGCCGAAAGATCTCGCAGACTCCTTCGTTTATTTTTCCTTCGTGGCATTTATCTTTATTTATATATATATATATATATATATATATATATAATATTATATATATATATATATATATATATATAAAGGTATAAACCACGAAGGAAAAAATAAAAACAACGGAGTTTCTACAAGATCTTTCGTTGTTCAACGTCCTTTACTCAGCTGAGTAAGGACGTTGAACGTCAAAAGAGCTGCAGAAACTCCGTTGTTAATTTTTCCTTCGTGGCTTATACCTTTATTTATGGATTTATCACGTTCCAAACTTTCGTGATTCAGTTATCATATACATATATACATACACACACACACACATATATAATATATAATATATATATATATATATATATATTATATATATATATATATATATATATATATATATATATATATATATATATATATATTTATATATATATATATATATATATATATATATATATATATATATAGTATATATATACATACTTAATAAGTCTTCGTGAATAAATTACGGCCTCTCGAACACCTCATATCAATTATCTTCTAGCGGGAAAAATACGTATTATGACGAACGCATATCGTGCTAAATATGCGTATTGGCACTTACTGTCTGATATGTGTTATAACCAATGAGCTATGCATGTTTACGTATATAAAACAAAAGAGAGAGAGAGAGAGAGAGAGAGAGAGAGAGAGAGAGAGAGAGAGATGGTCTCTTGATTGCCGTAAAATATTTGAAAACTGAATATTCCTGTATCATTTCCATTCAAATCCATCCTTCGGACATATCCAATATAATATCCAAATATTTCAAGAAGTTTTCTCTTAATAAAAGTGCTAATTTCCCGTTACTATGCATTCCAGAGACGATGTCAGTGTTACTTGTAAACAAGTTTTAGACCGATTTATGGATTACCATCCCAAATAAGCAGTTTCAAACCTCGTCCTAATTTCTGAAGTACTGTCCGTCGCCATGTGTTTCATTAACTTTATTTACTTAAGAAAATGAGGTTAAATCTGCGCTTAGCCACTCAACCATCAGCAAAAGTGGCGACGTGTATCACTGACGTCTGTATACCGTATCCTCCACCATACCTTTTCAAATGGTTGCTTGACTTATGGCTAAATGTCATTTTACCAATCCTGGGCCACACGATATTTTCTAAAGCAAATTAATATATTATACATTTTCTTTTCAATAATTAGGTAAAGGGGATGGCTCTGCGTCACAGTTACGTCATTAAGCACCACTCGTTCGTAACGGCTTGAGGAAAGGCAAAAAGAAGTTGGTCCTTTTTTCTAAGAGTAAACGGCTTCATTAAACACATCTGTCATTTCAGTATAGTATAGTCACTCATATAATTTCATGGATGTATCCGGGCATAAAGCTGAATGCCATCCAACCCCTTTCTGGACAACGGGTCTGCATAGTGACGTAAGAAGGGCACACCGAAACTTTCTACAGCAGAGTTAGGTAGTTGAACATTTGGCTAGTTTCGCACTCCCAGACACCTGTCATCCAGAAAGGGGTGAAATGGAAATCTCTCTCTCTCTCAAACACCCGGACATCCATGAACTTATATGAGTGACTGTACAACCACAAATTAGGCCAATGTTAGAAACACTCGGTGCTTAAGTAGCACGGAAATCCACAGGTCGGTTTAAAAGCTGTTTACGAAAAAACATAATAATTTCATGGCATCGGGAATGCATAGTACGTAGATTTTGGCCCGTTGTAGTCGGGCTCCTGGCTCTCTTTTATACACTATAAAGACGCAGGTAAACCGGTCTCAGAGTCTTTTGCGTCTCAAATAATGAATCGAAGACTTGCAACGTTTAGAAGACGAGCCGTTTTCAAACTCGTCAGCTTGACAGCTTGAGACTCAGGTCTCAACATAATTAAGTGGTTTCACATAAGCTTTACCTCTAAGTGGGTTCATATAAGCTTTACCTCTAAGTTGGTTCATATAAGCTTTAGCTCTCTAATTGGTTACACAAGCTTTATCTCTCTAAGAAACTAAAAAAATTTGCTCTTAAATTGTAAAATGAAGAGAAATATCAAGGTCTTCAAAAGCACCCCGGCACTGGACTTGGAGAGAGAGAGAGAGAGAGAGAAAAAAGGAAAAAAGTGAAAAGAAAAAACAAGGAAAAAACACACGATTAAATACAAATATACCTATGGAAGTAAATGGAATGTGCAGTAAAACTACAACAACAAAAATCGACGAACAACAAAGATATGTGCTTGCCCATTTACATAAACCAAAGTTGCAACAGCTACGGGCATCGACTCCCCCTAATAATAAAGATAATAATATTTATCATTATTATTACAATTACTATTATATTAAAGTTAAACCAGACCAATGAGCTGATGAACAGCTCTCATCTCATAGGGCTGACCCGAAGGATTAGAATGAAATGGAGTACCAGGTCTAAACCACATCTAAGCACTGGGACTAAATGATAAATGAATAATGAAATTCTTAACAGAATATGCAAAAGGGCCTATGCATCCACACTAGAACACATGCAGACATTAAGTACATATACTCAAGTATCCATCTGCACAATTAAGAAAAAAATTAAATAAAAACCGAGTATGGATAAAAAAAAATACCCCACGACCTGAATGAAAACTACGCCAGGACTATTAAAAAAAATCCCACAAACAGAGACTGAAAACAAAGGAAGACTCACTCACATTGACACTCATAACGCCGGCTGGCAGAATCATCAAGCGGCGTGAATATGTATGCTCTCAATGAGAACTGGCGAGCAGAGGGCAAGCAAGCAAGCACTTTGCCCGACAAGCAATGTATACACATCCACAAAGTCCTTAACTGAACTTAAAAGGGATGCTGTTCGCTCCCTGGAATCTGCAGACGGAAAAGATAATCCTAGCCATTATTTTCAACGCGTCCTTTCCCCGAACACACGGGCAGTTGTTAGTCTTCTTTCTTCTTCTTTTTTTCTTGCAGTTAAAATAATGTTTTTTTTTAAATGCAGATGCTATATACTTTGCTCTTGTATATTATATATTCTTCATTCATTTGCCACGTTTCACCAACCATTTTGTTATTCTATACTGAATGCTTTTCCTAAATTACCATTCTCATATTTTGTGCCACAATTCCTAATCTTCACCGCATAATCTGTCGCCTTTTGTCACCCTTTATTACACATTCTCCTATTATCTGTTATCTTTCATTACATATTCTGATGTGACGTATCTATATTCTTACTTGACATTAATCCGCCGACACCGTGTTATTAAACGGAACAGGAAAACCACCCGTAATAAGGCAATGTCCACAGTGCACCAAACACATCACACAGTAGGCAGTAGGGAACGTTAATGCTTTCAGTCGACAGCGATCTGATTCTTGACGTTCGTCTATTTCCATTGTCACTTAGCTATCCATCTCTCCGACTTTGCCTCATTCCATTCTTTATTATTATGAACTAATGAATCTTTCACGACATTCACCGAAGTCAAGACGTGAAAGAGTGGCTATTCAATAACATTAAACATGAATGATCAATGCAATGAAATCGCCCATAAAGGAAAAAGCACCAAAACTCAACGCCCAATGTTAATTCTAATAATGCCGATATTTCTATAAACTGAAACTGCGAAATGCACTCGCGTTCGGAAAGGTGAAAAAGGTGCGTTCAAAATAATGATAATGGCAACATAAAAACGCCTCATATTTATGGCTACCGTAAATCATTGGGAGAGGGGGCTAGCCCCTTACATTTTCTGTGATTTATTTTTTCAAGGAAGGGGAGATATTACTGGAAAATATTGAAATGTTCCTAAAAGCCAGTTGTACAAAAAAATCTCTTACAAACACCAGTGTATGTATATTATATATATATACTATATATATATATACTATATATATATATCTTTTATATATAAAGCACATAAAACCGAATAACGATAGACAGAAAGTCAATAGTCAGGCACTGTCGAGGCACAAATTATAATATATATATATAATATATATATATATATATATATATATATATATATATATATATATATATAATACTGACTTGCAGAAGAAAAATGACATAATTCAATAAGAAAGAACACTAAATACAGCAATCAACCTCCTGACACAGTCCCGCGAATACAACTCCTGAGTACAAAGGGACTCGATCCTCAACCTTTTTTTCTTTTCCTCTAAAGGGAATATCTAATAACAGTTCAAATTCTTACCAACATTTATATGAAATATCTCAACATTTCCAACTTTACTACTTCCTCGCTGGACGAGTGGTTTTCGCGCTCGGCTGCCAATCCGGTGGTCCGAAGTTCGATTCTCGGCTCGTCCAACGCGGAATCAGAGGAATTTATTTCTGGTGATAGAAATTCATTTCTCGATGTAATGTGGTTCGGAACCCACAATAAGCTGTAGGTCCCGTTTTTAAGTAACCAGTTGTTTCCTAGCCACGTAAAAATATCTAATCCTTCGGGCCAGCCCTAGGAGAGCTGTTAATCAGCTCAGTGGTCTGGTAAAACTAAGATATACTTAACTTTTCCAACTTTACTACGTCTGGTATGCTATGAAATGGACTCACCACCATCTTCAGAGGAACTTTCGCACAATCATGAACATAGAATATTTAAAAAGTAAAGATTGTAAGCTCTACAAGGTGTGATCCGACCTCCAGCTTACTCGGGGTGCGTGCTAAAATCTGCGGTCAA
>NC_061102.1:51394179-51414179 GCF_015104395.2 Macrobrachium nipponense | reverse complement strand
ATATATATATATATATATATATATATATCTATATATATGATATATATATATTCTTTATATTGTATGTGTAACTGTGTCAATAAAAATAAAATTCGTCCCCTTCCGAGAGAGTTCATTGCTGTGAGATATTTCTGAATCCACTTTTATCCATAATGTATGTATTTCTTCAATGGCTGTCGGGCTACAGTCACGTCTTTCTCAGTCTGTGGCCCTGAGGCTCTTTGTTAAGAAGCTCTTCCGACCTGAAGTGTCGGAAAAGCTATGAAACTTGCATCACTAGTCATTTGCTTTCTGTCGAGCAGCAAACACTAAAAATGTTTTGCCCCGAATTGGACGAATATCGCGAGAAACTGGTTTAACGTAACTTCCGAACGTGTGAATATTTAAAGAACATGCGATGTTTTTCAATATCTATGAAATATCGTAAAATTTTATCTTGACATATATTTTCAGATGACTGCACTTCAAATCAAAATATTGTACTTGTACATTAATCTCATCGCATTACTCTAGAAAAATGTCCAGGTTATTTTAGGAAAGGATTCCAGAGGTGACCTCAGTCATCTCCGAGTTTGGGTCCAAAGGTCGTCTAGTGACAGCGGTTGTCTGAGAGGGAAGTGCAGAAGTGTCACAGGCCGGTTATTTTCGGTCTGGGTACATCCAGTTATTGCAATTTTCAATGGAAAAGCTCTTCTAAACTTCCACGTCCCCTCTTTAAAAAGATTTTCAAAATTCCGAGGTAATAAATAACAAGTTTGCGCGCGCGTCTGTGTATAATGTACAAAAATATGCAGTGGGTAATATATATATATATATATATATATATATATATATATATATATATATATATATATATATATATATATATATATATATATATATATATTCGATATTAAAATAAATGATCACGACGATTAACTGTGATGAAACTTCAAATTAATGAAGCGTAATAACTTCAATAGCCTAACTCTAAAGGCATTCCGAGATATTCTGTAACCTTGTACTAACGGGTGTAAAACAAATGCGTACACACTGATATGGTAAATCTATTGTCTGTCGACTGCTATGGCTACGAATTGTCAATCTACATATAACAAAATGGGATATGCAAGCCGATTTCGTCATTATTTTTATTTTATTGCTGCTCGCGAATATAAAATGAGGCATCTTCAATATCTTCAAGGTTACTAGACAAGAGGTATTTCTCTCTCTCTCTCTCTCTCTCTCTCTCTCTCTCTCTCTCTCTCTCCTCCCTCGTCTCTCTCTCTCTCTCCTCTCTCTCTCTCTCTCTCTCCTCTCTCTCATAACATACAAAGTGCACTATATAGATCACAATATACCTATACACGCATTCATGTTTAATTCTATTTTTCACGGCTTCAGTTGCATAAAACAAGGTTGTTTTTACATCAGTTGCCCATTACAATCAATAGCGTTCTGTGTACTATTAATTAGCAAAATACAAAACCTATGGCCATAGTATTTTCATACGGTAAATAACAGAAGAGGCGGTGAATAGTTAGTTAATATTGGTTTATGCAGCAATCTATTTCTAGCAATGAAATGCTTTAAACTACTCGCAACACAAGCTTTATGTAGGATGGAAAAAATCCTACATAATCAAAATGCATCATCATTAGCAACAAAAACCTTGACTCATAAACACAAACACGGATACACAAACACACCCACATATATACATAACATGCGTCCACAAAGCATGATCTCCATCAAGAGAGAATGCGAGGGTCGTACTTGCCTCCGGGCCCTGGCCGACATCGAAAGACCAAAAAGCAACATCGCTATGAATCCCCGTGGTAACTTTTCCGACAACTCCAGCTTAAACTCTTACAAGGTCAAAAGGATCGAGAGACTATGCTTTCGCAGCCCATATACGTACTGAAGGTCAGGATCAGGCTAGCTTTTGCTCTTTTGCTCTACTATGCGAGGTTTCTGTCCTCACTGAGCTAGCTTTAGGACACCTGCTTTACAATTTTACAGACGTACCACCCAATCAAACTCCCCACCTGATATTGTCCTCGGCCAGGGTCGCCGTCAAATGCCAAGTACCCAGACAATGCACACAGCGACGAGGCCCAGAGTGGGGCTGGCTGCTGGTACTCCTATCCAACAAACAGATTGGAGCTAGAGTCTCTGAGACACTGGTCCACCTTGGGAGCTAGGTTCCGGTTCCCTTTAACTGATTAAGGTAGAAAAACAATAATGGTGGTAATTCACTGTTGGCTGGTTGCCCAGCCCTATTACACCTCTGATGTCTCTCTACAATACAAGCTCAACAGGGTTTTCTTTCGCCACCTGTAGGTTTGCTTGAAAGTCGATATGGACAGTAGTGGGAATCTTGTTAAGCCATTCATGTGCACCACTAATTAGATGATGAAGCATTTGACTAAGATGACTACTTAAAATAATAGCCTAAAAAAAAAAGTGGTATCCCTGGACACAGCAGCAACCAGAGGGTCCACCCACTAAAAAACTAAAAAGCGATTGTATTTGATTAGTAAATGCATAGCAAATCTAAACACTTAAAATTACAGCATGGTGAACCCTTGGGCGCAAGTTGACCGCAGGGCTGACCCAGATCCTGTCCTTGCCTAGCAGTCTTGGGCACCCAAGAGTGCCATAAAGATTCTGGTGTTGACTAACTCGGCAGAGAGAGAGAGATAGAGAGAGAGAGAGAGATAGAGAGAGAGAGAGAGAAAATGACCCTAACCGACCCAACAACACAGAATGGGATGGCAGACTTCATATCCCGCTAACATAATTCATCGCTGTGATGGAGCCCCAAATGGCCATCTCTTGGATGACCGCCTATACTTAGGGAGGGAAGAATCTTTTGATACCCAGTCTTATGACCCCTCTTGCCCCAATCACTACGTCATGATACCTGATCCGGCCCCAGTGTTCCCAGAATGGGTCCAAAGATCCCAGGTACTCCCATATTACTGCATCAAGGGAGCGGTACTTCATTACTTTTGTACTTTTGGCCTTATTAAAGAGGCCAAACTTCTCCTCCACTGCACATACAAATCAATCACAGCAGTTTGTTCTCCCTTTGTATGATTAGATCAGGCTTTATGGTAGGCTCCACACACTGCTGCAAATGACAAGAGGTTTTCTGCCTCCTCATTACACAGCCTCCAGATCAGTGACACCAGCTCTTTATTTGGGATCCTGCCCATTGCTCTACTGACTCAGCATGAGGTATACGGTGCAGATTGAAGCAGACCGAGAGGGCAACGTCCAGGGACCCCTGCTTTAGCCACAAAGAGACTGTTTGCTCCTGAGTCACCAAAGAAGGCTCGAGTCCCTTGACCATTCCAACTCCAGCCCCATGCATCTCAAAGCTCCAACACCAGCCTTAGCCTCATTGCCCGAACGGATCAAGCACCAATGACCTGTACTTGATGTCAAGCCAAGTTCCTTGCCCTTGAGATCATAGGCAATGAATGCTTATACAGCCTGACCTCCACTATTGGAGAGCAAGTGCAGAGGCCTCATTTTTCCCAAGGTTACTTTTACCACCAAGCTAGGAACAGCAAGGCCTCCATATTTGGTGGGGAGCCTCAAGAGGCAAGCTGTGATAGAGTGTGGCAAATGTACTCGCTCTTTAATTGCTCTTGCAATCTTTTTGTTTATGGCAGTAAGGGGTTGAGGGAGCAAGGCCCTTTCTTATACTAACAACCTGGGAGTTAGAGGTTTTCTCAATATGTGGACTTTCTGCATGGGCATAAGCTTGGCTCTGCCTATCCTAGAGAATAGATGCACTTTGACCTCAGCAAGTGCCATATGACTGGGGTTTTGGATGCCTGAACTGCCTATCAATGGGATATGCTCGGCTACATGGGTTACCATATTCTTATATGGTAAACCCAATTTCCTCAACAGTTTCCACCCTCATACTATCTTGTTTCTCACCTGGCTTCTCTAAGATGAATGAGAAACATTTACTTGCCATTATGATAGTGAAAAGAACAGGAGAAAGTAGGCAACCCTGCTTTACTCCACGACTCATTGTGGTGGGTTCTGACTTCTGGCCATTTACCTTGATCTGAGTTGTGCTGCTAGCGTACAAACCAAGGATGATCTTAATTAAATGTCCTTAGCTCCCAAACAATGTTACATACAACCCTTTCCTCCACAGGCTGACAGACTGGGAATGAAGTGGATACTTTCTGTCGACCTTTTACCCTAGATCTAGTGGTGGGCATCTTAACTAGGATTTATCAGAGAAGAGCAAAAGGTCATTATCAACTCCTCTCAGACTCTTGGTTGCTGAACCAGCAACCTGGACCAGGGATTGAAACCATGGAACCACCCAGTTATATTAAGGTGTACTTAGAAAGCCAAGCTTGGTCTGCCAGAACACAGACAGTGAGAATATTGCACCTAACCGAGAGCATCAATCCAATCCGCAGAAGTGGTGACGTGTATCAGTGACGTCGGTACAGAGTATTCTCCACTATACTTTATCAAATAGTTGTTTGACTTATCATTAAATGTTATTTTGCTTGTCCTGAGCATTACGAAATTTTTTTAAGCAATGTAATATATTGTACAAAGATATAAATTTTCAAAATAATTAGGTTTTAATCTATAGGTAATTGGTACAGCCCTGCGTCACAGCTATGTCTTAAAACACCACTTGTTTGAAACTGTCTGAGTAAGGCAAGAAGTTGGTCTTTTTTTCCCAAGAGTAAACGCGTTAATGAAGCACATCTGTCAATTCAGCAAACTACCATAAATTAGTAGCATGGAAATCCATACGTCAGTTTAAAATTAGTCAAGAAAAACACTATTTCATAGCCTCTGGAATACATAGTAGGCTTCAACAAATTCGAGAATGGCCAGCAGGTTATGAAATTGTCCTCGTGGTTGCAAGACTGCATTTGTGCTACAGCTTGACACTTTGTATACAAGCAAAACTCGTGGCGAGACCGAGAAAACCCATGAATAGATCATTATTTCTATAGTGGGTAACAGTTACTTGGCAACACTCATCTCTAGCTGCAGCAAAGAGAAGGCTATAGGGTCGAAACCTGAGGTAAAACAAAAGGCTTGTTTTCTTTGTAAAGTAAAGATAATGCGAATATCAAGAAAATGGAAGAATCTCAAACTAACAACTTAGTCCCAAAAGCTGCTGTGGAATTGCGATGAAACCTCTACGCAATAATAATAATAGATCAGAAAACCAGGAAGCATGTGACAATACACAAAGCACTACACCCAAGAGCAAATACGGACAGACTGTACATAACACGAAAGAAAGGAGGGAGAGGACTACTAAGTATAGAGGACTGCGTCAACACCGAGAACAGAGCACTGGGGCAATATCTGAAAACCAGTGAAGACGAGTGGCTAAAGAGTGCATGGGAAGAAGGACTAATAAAAGTAGACGAAGACCCACAAATATACAGAGACAGAAGAATGACAGACAGAACAGAGGACTGGCACAACAAACCAATGCACGGACAATACATGAGACGGACTAAAGAACTAGCCAGCGATGACACATGGCAATGGCTACAGAGGGGAGAGCTAAAGAAGGAAACTGAAGGAATGATAACAGCGGCACAAGATCAGGCCCTAAGAACCAGATATGTTCAAAGAACGATAGATGGAAATAACATCTCTCCCATATGTAGGAAGTGCAATACGAAAAATGAAACCATAAACCACATAGCAAGCGAATGCCCGGCACTTGCACAGAACCAGTACAAAAAGAGGCATGATTCAGTGGCAAAAGTCCTCCACTGGAGCCTGTTCAAGAAACATCAGCTACCTTGCAGTAATAAGTGGTACGAGCACCAACCTGAGGGAGTGATAGAAAACGATCACGCAAAGATCCTCTGGGACTATGGTATCAGGACGGATAGGGTGATACGTGCAAACAGACCAGACGTGACGTTGATTGACAAAGTCAAGAAGAAAGTGTCACTCATTGATGTCGCAATACCATGGGACACCAGAGTTGAAGAGAAAGAGATGGAGGGATAAGTATCAAGATCTGAAAATAGAAATAAGAAGGATATGGGATATGCCAGTGAAATCGTACCCATAATCACAGGAGCACTAAGCACGATCCCAAGATCCTTAAAAGAATCTAGAAAAAAATAGAGGCTGAAAGCTCCGGGCCTCATGCAGAAGAGTGTGATCCTAGAAACGGCACACATAGTAAGAAAAGTGATGGACTCCTAAGGAGGCAGGATGCAACCCGGAACCCCACACTATAAATACCACCCAGTCGAATTGGAGGACTGTGATAGAGCAAAGAAAAAAAAAAATAATAATAATAATAATAATAATCATAAAAGTATTGAGAATGATAATGCAATCAAGGAGACTATGTCAAATCCTGCTCGTCTTCATTGATATCGTTGAAACACAGGATGGGTACTAATATTAATTAATGAATATGTCATCGGCAAGTGGGCAGGTCCACAGTCAAGAGAAGTTTTTCCCATATGTAAACATTTCTTCAGTGTGGGTAGAGCCTCATAACGTCATAGGAAACTTACTTTTACTCTGATAAATACCAGAACTGTAAAATTTTACTAAAAATTAATAACTGAAAAAATTAAGCAGGATTATAAAACATACACTTGCTAACTCTTACTTGTATCCGATTCTTTGATAAAAAGTTATTGCCGAAAAGCAGCGCTCCTTCCATCGACTCTGAATCTCTTACTAGTACTGAATATATTGTCATAATTTGAAAAGTCGGGAACAGACCTCTTGCCCGAACCAAAGAACTAACACCAGAGGAAGAATTTAGTAAATCTTATTACGCTAAATAATTGTGCAGTCTCTCTCTCTCTCTCTCTCTCTCTCTCTCTCTCCTCTCTCTCTTCTCCTCTCTCTCTCTCTCTCTCTCTCTCTCTCTCAAAAAGAATTCGGGAAAAGGTAACAGGAATCACGACAGAATCAGAACAAAAGAGAAGTCACCTGCGCATGAATGAATTATGTCAGGAATCTACGCGGGAAGACAAAAGTCAGTAACAGTTTATCAACGATGGCGTATGATGGTAAAGGACCTGTCAGCCAGAAAGTTTAATGCTGTGAAACTGAATGTGAGAGAGAGAGAGAGAGAGAGAGAGAGAGAGAGAGAGAGAGAGTTTATCATGTTTGGACTATCAAAACCGGTAAATGTAGGAATAAAAAATCAATCCATTAATAATAATAATAATAATAATAATAATAATAATAATAATAATAATAATAATAATAATAATAATAAAAGGAGCCAACTATATGCATATAGCAATACGCAACTCTCTATATTAACACAAACCTTGAAGGGCATTTGTCCCCAAGGCAGAAATCTTGTGTTTCTTCTAACGAAGGAGACAGAACCCATTAAAGAACTGTGTTTTGCTAAACTTAAATCATTCAAAAAAACTACCAAAGAATGTTCCTTTCTTGATAATTTAAAGAAACTACTAAAGAATGTTTTTTTCTTGATAATTTTAAAAAACTACCAAGAATGTTCTTTTCTTGATAATTTTAAAAAACTACCAAAGAATGTTCTTTTCTTGATAATTAAAAAAAACTACCATAGAAAGTTCGTTTCTTGATAATTAAACAAACAACCAAAGAATGTTCTTTTCTTCATAATTAAAAAAACTACCAAAGAATTAGAAAACTACCAAAAGAATGTTCTTTCGTTGATAATTAAAAAAAAATTACCAAATAATGCTATTTTCTTGATAATTATAAAAAACTACCAAAGAATGTTCTTTCCTTGATATTTAAAAAAACTACCAAAGAATGTCCTTTTCTTGATAATTAAAAAAAAAACTATCAAAGAATTTTAGTTTCTTGATAATTAAAAAAAATTATATCAAAGAATGTTATTTTCTTGATAATTATAAAAAAAACTACGAAAGAATGTTAATTCCTTGATAATTAAAATAAACTACCAAAGAATGTTCTTTTCCTGATGTGATTTTGTCAGAATATGAATGATTTATGTATGTTAATTATAAGAACGCCATAAACAACTACAGAAACCGAACAGAGAGAGGAGTAGGGAGAGGGTAATTTCGCATCTTGCCGATGATCGTCCGACGCCAGTCTCTTTGAGAACCGCTCACCGTAGGAAATGACGACGACATCAAAGGCCCACGGCCCTCCTCCGTTTTTTGCCCCATCTGCCACGACCGAAATTATAATCACTTGAGCAGAAGAGGACGGAGCACTTTAGACGAGGCCGCGCGGCCAGTCATTCAGGGTTACTCTAGGCGACACCTTTGTCACAAAAGGAGAAACTTAAAACCCGAGTGAAATGTTTATTTGGTGTTGGTCGTGTGATTGTACTCTCGCTTCTTGCCAATTTGACTTATATCGATTTTTGGCATTATGGGGCAACTAAGGACATTCAGCGCTGAAACGGAAATTGACGGTAAAAGGTTTGAAAGGTGTAACAGGAGGAAAACCTCAAAGCAGTTGCACTATGAAACATTCGTTACGACAGTAAGATGGAAGAAAGAGAACATGAACGGAGGTACAGTAAAAGGAATGAAAGTAGTTGCAGCTAGGAGCCGAAGGGACGCTACAAAGAATCTTAAGTAATGCCTACATTGCACCGAATGAGGTGCACTGATGGCACTACCCCCTACGGGGGCTTCTTGCCAATTTCCATCGAATGACTGGTACGTCAAACGGCTGTGACAGTCCACAGTTTCCGTTTCAAGTGACATCAGTTTCTAACAGTATAATCGAGATTCGTTTGGAAGTGCCAAAGCAGCCCATCGTCGTCGAGAGGGACGGATTTTCTTTTCTATGCTGGTAATCTGAATAGTTAGTCTGGGAGGATGAATTCACACACAGATTCACAGATGTATCATTCTGAATTGTCAACATTAATCAACTGGAACTCCAGTGACAATGATAATCTTAATTTGGATCCGGTTAAGACTACAGGAACTTGTTCAGCAAGCGGAAACGCTTTACAGATTTGAAAAAGATGATGATGATGATGATGATGATGATGATGATGTTATGCGAAGTACGGGGTACACGTCCAACCACAGGAAACCTGAGGGTCAGGATCCCAGTGTTGTCTTCATAAATTGTTAATGGAGATCTGAAAATATACTTGAATTCGCACTCACAGAACACGCTTCCAGTTACAAGACACTGACACAAATGCACAGCCTTTCAATCAAATACATTCCTTAAATATCTTGAGCAATCATATCCCTGATGTCTCAGGGATGAACAAACCAAAGACCTATTCATGATGTGGATTCCGATCCGAGAAGAAGAATAATTCACTTTAAGAGTAATATACAGGACAGTAACTTGCAGAAGGATGTTCATAGAACATGTGCCAATGCATTAGAACAAAGGATGCGTTCGCAAATTGGTGTCAATTTTCTTTTAGTGAAATGCAATTGGACGGAGGTTTAATCCCTGTGGTAGGGATGTAATATTACTACCACCGTAGGTCGTGCGTGTCGTAAAAGGCGACTAAATGGATAGCTGCTGCCTTGCAGTCTTACTTTTGAGTAAAAGGCTAGGCCCACCACCAATAACTGTGGAAACTGCTACCTTGAAACCTTCCTTTTGAGTAAAAGGCTAGGCCCACCCCCAATAACTGTAGAAACGGCTGCCTTGAAATCTTCCTTTTGAGTAAAAGGCTAGGCCCACCCCCAATAACTGTAGAAACTGCTGCCTTGCAGGTGGACTTTTTAGTCAAAGGTGAAGCCCGCCGCCAATAACTGTAGAAACTGCTGCATTGCAGGTGGACTTTTTAGTCAAAAGCTAGGCCCACCACGAATAACTGTGGAAACTGCTGCCTTGAAATCTTCCTTTTGAGTAAAAGGCTAGGCCCACCGCGAATAACTGTAGAAACTGCTGCCTTGCAGGTGGACTTTTTAGTCAAAGGCGAAGACCTCCGCCAATAAATGAGGTTGATGACAGCAAGGGCATGCGGTCGCAAAAACCCCTCTGCTAAGCTATAAGCCATGCCTGATGTTTTAAGTCATATGGCGTATCAGGCAACCGACCCCTTAATGTAGGGATAACAGTGTGAAAGACGACGACTTTCCTGGATACTGAAATTAAAGAAAACACAGTGGTTTTGATAACAACAGCCAAACGGGAAACAAAAAATAAGACAAATGAAGAGGACTTATTGTACGCTTCAAGTCAGCCAAACATTGCGAGACATAGTA
Organism: Macrobrachium nipponense; assembly: GCF_015104395.2. Taxonomy (NCBI): domain Eukaryota; kingdom Metazoa; phylum Arthropoda; class Malacostraca; order Decapoda; family Palaemonidae; genus Macrobrachium; species Macrobrachium nipponense. Next base: position 51,403,983 of record NC_061102.1, on the reverse strand, counting down.
GTTTATGACTTCTAAAAAATCAATACATGAAACGGAAACTACTCACCCCGTTCCTTTAACTACTACTGAAGTATCAAAACCTGGAAGAAGGCATTTACTTCCATGACACATGAATGAAAAGACAACTGTCCTTCACGGGACATCTATTATGACCTGTTCGGTAAACACAGAAGATGCTTTCACGATATTGCTGCTGAGCGATGTCATATAATCAACCCCATAACAGGTTGGAGAGCTTACTTTTCCTTAGCTGTATAAATCACCATCCTTAAATAACTTGGAAAAAAAAATCATTCGAGTTTGAGTTCAGAGATTAAATTAAAAGTTGCTCACTGGCCAGGCGGAATTAGCATATGTAAATTTTGAACTTACTGTACTGAAGACCAATTTTAGCAAACAAAACACTACGAATCCTACTACTAATACTAATGGTAATACCAGATTAAAAGAAGAGAAATTACATATACAAAGAACAACAACAAACCCACCCTGGAATCGCACGCGCGCGCACACACACACACACACACAAGGGAGAGCGCGATCCCTCCAAAGAACAAAATGTAAACCAGGCAACTACGCCGGCTATATTGAATAAAGGCAATCCGTGCTTATCCGTAGCCATGAATATACTATAAATATTTTAACTCGCGGGGCCTCATGTTGCAGGCAGGGCCAAAAGGTCCATCACTCTCCACATTACGGAAGTTGCATTCATCAATATGCATTGCAAGGCACCAAGAGCCAAAATTGGGAACACCAATTTCCATTTTGCCAATTACACGATATAAATCCGACTATGCGCCCCGGACTGGATGGATACTTTTCCTGTGTCTGTTGCCAGAGACAGCTCTCGAATTTCGGAGGCTAGTGGAAGGAAGATCGCGTCAGAGAAGCGAATGAGAAAAATGGGATTTTTTTTTATCCATAATAGTACTCTAGTAAAGATAAAAGCTTTCGTAATTGGAGTCAGGAGAGGCTGCAAAGGAAGGTTTCTGGCCTCCACGTTAAGAATACTTCGTGATAGAATACGTTGCCGGACGAGGCCAAAGAAGTCCCTTTAATACCAATTCCAGGTTGGAGAAAAATGACAGATTCTAGTGGAATCGGATTCATATCATCTGTGAATTGAATTGAATGTAGAACTGACGCCAAAGCCCAAGCACTGCGACCTATGAAGTCATTCAGCGCTGAGGCGAAAATTGAGTGTAAAAGGTTCGAAAGGCGTAACAGGAAGAAAGCCTTAACGCAGTTGCATTGTGATTCAATTGTTAGGAGAGGGAGGAAAGTAAGATGGAACAACGTCAGCAAATCGGAAAACCAACCAAATAGAAAGAAAAAAAAAAAAAAAAAAAAAAAAAAAAAAAAAAAAAAAAAAAAACAAAAAAAAAAAAAAAAAAAAAAAAAAAAAAAAAAAAAAAAAGGGGGGGGGGGGGGGAGGCCACGGAAGAATTCTAAGAAAAGACTCTTAAAGGTGCAGGTTATATCCCTCTAGTTATGCATAACGAATGACATCACTCACTCATTATCATAAAGGTGGTCGAACAAAAAGTAATATTTTTATCTAAAGAATTTCCGATACCGGTAAACGTAAGCTTGCCTTGAATGTTAATTAATATATATATATATATATATATATATATATATATATATATATATATATATAAATGAAATTAATTTATCACATCACCGTGATTTACAGACAAACATTAAGCTAAAAATGTCCTTTTAATATCTAACTCTCTCTAACTCAGAATTAATATATTTTCATCTATGTTAACCAAAGGAGATTTTTTAGGTGATAGGAAATTCGTCGTACAGTGACGCGCTTTAACCCACAGGGCCATTAAGAGAGGTATGAGTTGGTGTCCTCTTGACTAATTCATTTTTATCTTTCCTTATTGACTCTTATCCACACCATTCAATAACCCAAATAGCGTACCCTTCTTCTGAGAGTGAAAATAGCTATACGATCCTCGATGTACAATATAGCATTATTATTTGAATCTTTTTTTACATAAAATTGTAGTGAAACATTCTCCATATAATGAAACGAAATGCGTATCTACGTTTTCCTTCATCAGTAACTAAAACTGTCTACGAACAATCAACTTCCCATTCAGACTTGATGTCTCACAACAGTGGGCCAGCTTTGTTACCTATGACCCCTATAACAGCACCCAAAATAAAGGTATCTTGATGCGAAAGTCAGGACTGGTCACGACACCTTATAATACCACCATTTTTAACGGATGCCTTTGGTGCACTTGTAACCATGTCAAAATAAGGATTGTCATTGAATAGGTATGGTTGATATACCAATATGCAGCGGTTAAGAATGTCAACACTGCTAAAAATTAAAATTTCATATATATCCGCCAAATTCCTATACCGGCGTCATCAATAAACTGATACTTCACTCTATGCAAAGTATTCCAGCGACATATAAAAATCATGACATTGATGTCTTTCGTTGAATTGAGGGAGGCACCTTTATCTGCTGGCCACGCATTCCAAAAGGTATTTAATTTCATGTCATTATCCTCATCTATGAAATAATTAGAGAGAATCTGTGGGAATATCAGTCAGGCTTATAGAAAATTTTCTGACGAGTTTCGCTCGGAGAACGACCACCTCACGAGTATTCAGCAGAAAGCAAAGTTGGATATTATTATTAGGTTCTACACTATATAGATGGAAAGACCCACAAGCCCTTACTTTTTTTCACCACCTCAAAGTACCTCAACATTTCACACCTTTCAATTATTCTTGCGACTCTTGTACGTCGTAAAGAACTGATGTGATAACAGTATTTTCAATAGTAATAAAAATACAACATTCATGAAAAGGTATACTAACCTGTAAACATACACACACACACACGGTCAGGTCGGCAAGGTGACCTCGTCTTGAGTATGGTATCGCTGGTTCGTTTCCCACAACCGGACATCATGATTTCTTTCATATTTCTTTGAGGTTGGATCTCGAGGCTTTGTAGTGACAAGGGTATCCAAAATAAAGAACAAAGAATTTGAGAAGTTAAGAGGACATTGTGGCTGGTACAATTTCATATGTACTGGTAAAAAATTAAAAATTACCCAGTAGATCCTACAGTGTATATATATATATGATATATATATATATACTATATAATATATATATATATATATATGATATATATATATATATATATTGCACATACTGAGTCGTAGATGAACCCACTGTATAGAAAACTTCCACGAAATAAGGTGCTTCATACACGACAGCAAGAGGATTATCAGCAGCACGTCGAACCTGGCGATGACATCATTCTCCACATCACGGAAATCGCGTTCGCCAATTTGCATCGTAAAGCACCAAGAGCCAAAATTGGCATCACCAATTTCCATTCTGCCAATTATACGATACAAATCCGCCCGTGCGCCCCGGACTGGATACTTTTCCTATATCTGTTGCCAGACACAGCTCTCGAATTTTGGAGTTGATTGAAGATCGCTTCAGAAAAATTAATGAGAAAAAATATGATTTTTTATATTCAATACCAGTATACTGGTAGTGTTAAAAGCTATTGTAACTGGAGTCAGTAACGCATCGTTTTCTCCCAGTTCCTAGAATATTAAGGCCTTTTGCAATGCCACTGTTTAATCTATGCAAACCTTTCTAGGTCTACATCTTCTTATTTGTTCCTTTCTGTATCCAAATCCGATTTTACAACTTGTCTAACAAATTAAACAATGCCCTATACTTAAATTTAAAAGCCTGGTCAACCACCATACTAGTGCTCCATTGGTAATCTCATCTACTTCTGGGCATATTTCCAATTTTCCAGCCGTTTTACCAACATAATGTCCTACACAGTCACCTCCGCAATCATTCTCAGAATTACAATAACATTTCTACTTGTGCTTCATTCATCTCGGCAACCCTCTATCTTCCATATCCTACAACTGCAAAGCTTCCAAGTTCTTTCCATCGAAGTATTGTAGCATTCACTTCAGACTGCTTATTATCTACTTTCGCATCGTTATTCTTAGATCCACTTTTCTATTAGTCTTTCTCTCTGCTTTTACTTTCCCGGAGAACAGTTTCTTATTCTACACAAAGTTCCTGCTAACCTCTCCTCTACTTTTGCCATTTGCCTTCTATCTCCCCTTCGTTTTGCTTTCGTTTCTAAACCTCTTGTATGCCTCCCGTCTTGACATGATCTCTTCTGTCACATGAATGCTCATATAATCTTGGTTTTTGCCTTAGTTAAATCTTCCAATTAGTGAAAGGTGAATTTTATCAAGTGGGCTGTTAATCGTGTAATAATAATAATAATAATAATAATAATAATAATAATAATAATAATAATAATAATAAAATCCGAGTGGATCATTCTAGTTTGTCCGCCCCGGGTGGGAGACATCCACCTTCCTCTGAAAACATGTTCGTCCGCCCAGGTGGGAGCGGGGTAGGTAGGTGATTGGGAAGGTACATGAGACCAAACACATCCACCCTCTTCCTGCTAACCCATTTGTCCACCCCGGGTGGGGGCAGGGTAGGTAAGTGATTGGGAAGGTACGAGACCAAACACAACCAACCTCTTCCTGCTAACCCGTTTGTCCACTCTAGGTGGGGGCAGGGTAGGTAGGAGATCGGGAGGGTAGAGGAGACGTGGCTGGCAGCGCCAGGTTCCAGCGCTGTGTAATAATTAAGAGTAAAAACAGATTAACAGCTATTACGACGTGACTCAAAATCCGTTCTCAAAAACTCGAAATTCCGGGGCAACGCAACAAAATATCACACTTTTTTTCCAAGCACAGGGAATATTATTTTTGAAGACACGATTCAGTGGAACCCCTGGCGGCTCATTGTAAATCACAGATATTAAAAAATCCTTCTTCTTTCTCCCGATTTTATAATGAGCAATATCAGACACTTAATAAATTGTGAAACTACTGCATTCCCGCCCGCATTAGCTATTAAGCCAATTAATTATCCATCTATAATTAATACCTCACGGCAATTGACCCCTGCTGACAGCGCGTAATCAACTAATTGTTTACCACTCAATTAATGGCTCCTGTGTCATAACTCTGTCGACTGTATCTTGAATGGAATGCAAAATGAACATTAGCTTCAATTACTAATGGGAATATATTCTCGCTGGCTTTTAATCAGCCCTGACATCAAATATGCCATTCGAGGGGATCAGATTTTGTCATTCTATGACAACAAATATAATTTCGTCATTCTGTGGCATTGGATTTGCTCCTCTCGGGTATCACCCTTACCATTTTAGGACTCTCTCTCTCTCTCTAATAGACTGTTCATCACTCTGGGAGGTTAGCTGCCTTAATCAGGAAACGATGGGTATACAAGACTACAATAACTCCGTCTTCATCATCATCTTCAAACAAAGTAACGCAGAGGCCTTCTGTGCAGTTCTGCTATTCTTATCTTTCCTTCACTTAATCTTCTACAAATCTCCACTGATCTCCCTTCCTCCCTTCTACTATAGCTCTCGGTTTCCGAATTCTTTTAATTCCAACCAAAGCTCAGTTGACACTGTCACGTACTATTCTCCTTAAGAGATGTGCGGAGGTCCATCTCCCTTTCATCATTATCTCGTCTGGTATTTTTTCTAACTATCCTGGCTCTCATTCCCAATATTGCTCTTAAAAGCTTTATTCTCCAATACACAAAACCTTTTAAATATAGTTTCATTCATAAAATGATTTATGCCCATGTAGCAATACAATCGTACAAGGCGCATAATTATCGTACTTTCGAATGAAAGTAAGGTTATCTGATTTCCAAATCTTATTCAGCCTGGCCATTTTTTTTGTCGTAGATTGAATTCAGAATCATGGGAGTTCCAACTCTAATATCCAGGGGAATTTTCTATCAACCAGCCTTAACAAATCGTATTTTGCGCCCATGTTGTTCTCATGCCGGTTATTAACGCCACTCTTTCGCTCTTCAATTTATCTTCTGAAGCAGTTGTTTTGGAATGAAACCGCCGTCCCTACGTCCTCCTCATCCGTGACTGCGATCCACAGCAGCAGACCATTAAAAAGGCACCTTTAATTTAGTGCTCAGGACAAATGCCAAGCCCTGGTACGTATGAGGTCATTCACCCCTGAAACGGAAATTGACAGTAAGAGGGTTTGAAAGGTGTAACGGGAGGAAAACCTTAAAGCAGTCGCACCATTGTTAGGAGAGGGCGGAAAGACAGATGGAAGAGAATATGAACGGAGGTACAGTAAAAAGAATGAAAGAGGTTGCAGCTAGGGGCCGAAAGGACGTTGCAAAGACCCCGAAGTAATGCCTACAGTACACCACGTGAGGTGCACTGACGGCACTAGCCCCCACGGAGGAACCGAACCAAAAGACTTCTAGATCTTGAGCAAAGCGTCCGAAACTCTATTATACAGACACGCGAAAGATATTTTACTTCACTTTAAAATATAATACCATCGTTACAGCGATTCGACAGGTCTTGCATCGTTCGCAGTTCAAGGTTAGACGAACCAATCAAGCAAGGTGGGCGTTGCCATGGAAAGGCTGTTGAAAAATATGAGCTCTATTTCCGGATAATGTGGAAAACGTCAAATGCTTTTCCAAACATTTTCAGATTCTGGTTGTGTCTGTTTACGGTCGAATGTTGAATGACATTATGTTAACACACGAATAATAGATTTGTTGTTTGGCTGTTTATTTGCTGACGCTTCAGCATCATAACATCGAAGGTCAATGACTCCGAAGTTAAGGAGAAATGTTAACAAAATTCATTCGAAGTTTGATTAAAAGGTCACCCTCTAGGGGGTGACAAGACAGAATGATTTTATAATTATATTAGCATTACGAAAAAGGTCTCCCATGCCATCACCTTTCAAAGAAAAAGTAAAACGCTAAACAGGTAAACACACAAGTATACGATTAAGACATCAGAATGCCAAAACCTTTACTAAACTGAGGTCAAATGTCGCAAAGAGACAGATGAAACATGAGGGCAAAAAATAAAGCCACTTTTGACTGCAGTGTTGTAATGATTTCATCAAAAGCAAATGACTTAACTTACGTATAGAAGGAAAGAAATTGCCAAGCCACTTTCAGCTGGGATACAGGTTACACGATTCTTTTTCGGGTCGATACAATGTCAAAGGGTGTAGACGACCAAAAAGGAGTTTATCGGAGGCAAAGCCAAGTGTCTTCAGACGCGCTTTTGGGATTTTCATCTCTGCATAAAATTTCACGTGTTCGTCCCAAAACTACAGTCTACAGTCTACAACTCTTCGATCATGAACCCTCCAATCGAATTTTTCTAAGGCCCGATTTTCATTTATTTTAAATCCGCAAATGATGTCACACTTTTGTAAACAATAACAAAATTTATTCTTTTATTTCTTTCATCCTTACTTTTTACAGATTGTATGAAATACTTTATTTAATCCGATGATCTCTATTTCCTCCCTATTACAATGATAAAGCTCGATTAACTTAAAATAAAAGTCGTTCTTGCAAGGTGCTGTACATGCTCATTACTTCAAGCTTTGTGATTTTTTTTTCTATTCGCTATGCTAATGTAGTCTCTCTCTCTCTCTCTCTCTCTCTCTCTCTCTCTCTCTCTCTCTCTCTCTCTCTCTCTCTCTCACACACACACACACACACACACACATTCATTTAATTTTAAATTAAAACTGTTCCTCCGATATTTTGTCTTTTCTCTCTATTTCAGTTCCACTTAATCGCTGTGACCGTCGATTTGGACATTCATGAAGACTAATCACCAATATTGTTGTTAAATCTAATGATCAATATTACTGTTCAATTCTTCACATTTAAATGTATTTTCTTATTTTAAATGGCATTTCTCTTTCGTTCCTAACCCCGTTTTCGTTCAAATACCAACTGAGAAAGAGTATTTATGCAGGTTTATTCTATATGTATATATATATATATATATATATATATATATATATATATATATATATATATATATGTATATATATATATACATATATATATATATATAATAAAAAATTTTTTTTTTTATTCTGATCAATGCATTTTTCCAACCAAATCACTATTGATACATTTAGCACATCTCGGCATGCTCCAAATATTCCTAAAAAAAAAAAAATAAGGTTCCTCCTTCGCTTTTATTCGAAGTTTTCTCCAAAGTTTGTTGACCCGCGAATCATTACCGATTCCATCAATAATAGTCGTCGTGGGCGTGTTGACGGAGGTCGTACTTTAAGATGAATGGGGATCATCATCCTCCTCCCGCTTGACAACATAACTGATGCTGTGAGGAACGGAGTTATTCGATAATAAGTTACCGAGGTATCGGTTGGGAAATTCTCTCTCTCTCTCTCTCTCTCTCTCTCTCTCTCTCTCTCTCTCTCTCTCTCTCTCTCTCTCTGGTGATAAAATCGATTGCATCAATATGCATGACATGACCACCATACATGGGACATTTTTAAAAATAATACCAATCAAAGGACAGGACAGTGAATCAATACAAGAAGATAGTGATGCGTCGGCTCTCAAAAGGTAAACAAGAGATGAAGTCCAGAGACACACACACATGAAATCAATTACGATTTGAAAAGGGGAAGAAGTTTTACAATCAAGACAGAAAATGGTGTCATCCTAAATGGAAAAGTTCTGTTCTGCAGAGATGTGACTGGTGTATTTATCGAAATGTTCTTCAGATGAGAGAGTTCTCCCTTTGAATGAAGTGGGAAGGGAAGGCCAATACCTTTGCCTAGTGCATGCCTGAAGGGAAGAAAGAAAAAGTGACATACAGAAAGCGTGTGGCCTGTAATATATCTTCCTTTCAGCTGTTTCCAGCCATATATTTTGGCCTTCAGTAACAGAAATGAATTTGAAATTTTGTGAAAACGAAAATCTTATCTCTTTTTTTTTTTAGGTTTATCAACAAACTCCTCATTCACTTGGATCGTATTTCAAGAATAAAATAGTTATATAAGGACGGCTCTGTGATATTCTGAAAATGCATCCAGATATTCCAAAGCAGGAGACAACACAGGCCATATATGACTACATACTGCAAATAAACCTTAATTCAGAAGAAGGTACAACAATCATGGTGGAGATGGGGTGATATTGTTCCATGTAAAGAACCTGGATTAGACAGGCATATGTACAGCAAAGTCGGTATTAACCATTATCTCCTTATATACACACACAACCACACCACACACACAACCACACACACACATATATCTAATTATCTATATCTATATCTATATCTAATATATTCTATATCTATATATATTATATATATATCTATATATATATATATATATAATATAATATATATGTATGTGATAATTATCACATCGAACCGTGATTCATTTATATATCATTCGAGCTACAAATGTCCTTTAATATCTAAATTCACTCTACCTCGGAATATATCAATTCCAAAGTAGAGTGAATTTAGATATTAAAGGACATTTGTAGCTTGAATGATATATATATGTATGTATACACACATTCTGGCAGTAATTTATTTCTGGTGATAGAAATTCATTTCTCGACATAATGTGGTTCGGATCCCGCAATAAACTGTAGGTCCCGTTGCTAGGTGGCCAATTGGTTCCTAGCCATGTAAAAATATCTATTCCTTCGGGCCACACCTAGGAGAGCTGTTCATCAGTTCAGTGGCCTGGTAAAACTAAGATATACTTAACTTTTTTAACGATACAAACCTCGGACGAAGTAATAATTACGAAAGAAATACAGTCATCGTAAGGTACACGAAAACAAAATCCATATAAAAAAAATAGGGAA
>NC_061102.1:51389179-51391679 GCF_015104395.2 Macrobrachium nipponense | reverse complement strand
TCAGATAGAGTTTTGTTTCTAGGATTTTTGTGACCTACCTAGCCTCAGATTAGAGTTGTTCTCAGGATTTGTGACCTGATAGCCTCGATTTAAGAGTTGTTTCTCAGGATTTTGTAAATATAGCCTCAAGATAGAGTGTTTTCTCAGGATTTTTTGAAACCCATAGCCTCAGAGAGTTGTTCTCAGGATTTTGTAACCTATAGCCTCAGATAGAGTTGTTTCTAAGGATTTTGTGACCTATAGCCTCAGAGAGTTGTTAATTTCAGATTTGTTCTTTCTAAGGATTTTGTGAACCTATAGCCCAGATAGAGTTGTCTCACGGATTGTTTTCGACCTACCAGCAATTTCAGATAGAGTTCTTTCCTAGTCTCAAGGAGAGTGTCAGGATTTTTGACCTATAGCCTCAGATAGAGTTGTTTCTCAGGATTTTGTCAACCTATAGCCTCAGATAGAAGTTTTCTTTCTCAGGATTTTGTATGCCTATAGCCTCCAGAGAGAGTTGTTTCCAGGATTTTTGTAACTATAGCCTCAGATGAGTTGTTTCTCAGGATTTTGTAAACCTATAGCTCAGAGTTGTTCTAGGATTTTGTAACCTATAGCTCAGATAGAGTTGTTTCCTAAGGATTTGTAATATAGCCTCGAGATTTGTTTCTAGGAGTACCTAGCCTCAGATAGAGTTTTTCAAGGATTTTGTGACCTATAGCCTCGATAGAGTTCTAAGGATTTTTGTGACCTACGCCTCAGATAGAGTTCTTTCTAAGGATTTTTGTGACATATAGCCTCAGATAGAGTTGGTTTCTAAGGATTTTGTGACCTACAGCTTTACAGGATCCAGCCTAAGAGTTCTTTCTAAGGATTTTGTGACCTAGCCCTCAGCCTAGAGTTTGTTTCTATGGGATTTTGTGACCTACAAGCCTCAGATAGTTTTCTTTCTAAGATTTTCGTGAACCCTATACCAGATAGAGTTGTTTCTAAGGATTTTGTAACCTATAGCCTCAGATAGAGTTGTTTCTCAGGATTTTGTAACCTATAGCCTCAGAGAGTTGTTTCTCAGGATTTTGTAACCTATAGCCTCAGATAGAGTTGTTTTCCAATTTGGACCCTTTTATAGCCTCAGATTAGGAGTTCCTATAGCCTCGATAGAGTTTTGTTTTTAAGGATTTTGTGACTACAGCCTCAGATAGAGTGTTTCTAATGATTTGTGACATACAGGCCTCAGATAGAGTTCTTTTCAAGGACTTTTGTGACAATACAGCCTCAGATGAGTTGTTTCTCCGATTTTGAACCCAATAGCCTCAGATAGAGTTGTTTCTAAGGATTTTGTAACCTATAGCCTCAGAGAGGTTGTTTCTCAGATTTTGTAACCTACAACCTCAGATAGAGTTGTTTTTAATAAGGATTTTGTGACTATGGCCTCAGAAGAGAGTTGTTGCTAATGGATTGGGTGACCTATAGCCTCAGATTAAGAGTTGTTTCTAAGATTTTGTAACCTATAGCCTCAGAGCGGAGTGTTTAGAGGTTGTTTCTAAATTTTAAGGATTTTGTAACCTATAGCCTCAGAGAGTTTTCTAGATTGTTAATCTAAGGATTTTTGTTGACCGCTATACCCTCAGATAGAGTTGTTTCTAAGGATTTTGTAACCTATAGCCTCAGAGAGAGTTGTTTCTAAGGATTTTGTAATCTATACCCTCGGATAGAGTTGTTTCTAAGGATTTTGTGACCTACAGCCTCAGATAGAGTTGTTTCTAAGGATTTGTGACCTGCAGCCTCAGATAGAGTTGTTTCTAAGGATTTGTGTGGACCTACAGCCTATAGAGTTGTTTCTAAGGATTTTGTGACCTACAGCCTCAGATAGAGTTGTTTCTAAGGATTTTGTGACCTGCAGCCTCAGAGAGAGTTGTTTCTAAGGATTTTGTGACCTACAGCCTCAGATACAGTTGTTTCTAAGGATTGTGCAACCTACAGTCTCAGATAGAGTTGATGCTAAGGATTCTGTAACCTATAGCCTCAGATAGAGTTGTTTCTATGGATTTTGTGACCTGCAGCTCCAGATAGAGTTGTTTCTAAGGATTTTGTAACCTGCAGCCTCAGATAGAGTTGTTTCTAGGGATTGTGTAACCTATAGCCTCAGAGAGAGTTGTTTCTAAGGACTTTGTAACCTATAGCCTCAGATAGAGTTGTTTCTAAGGATTGTTTAACCTATAGCCTCAGATAGAGTTGTTTCTAAGGATTGTTTAACCTATAACCTCAGTTAAGAGTTGTTTCTAAGGATTGTTTAACCTATAGCCTCAGATACAGTTGTTTCTAAGGATTTTGTAACCTATAGCCTCAGATACAGTTGTTTCTAAGGATTTTGTAACCTATAGCCTCAGATACAGTTGTTTCTAAGGATTTTGTAACCTATAGCCTCAGATACAGTTGTTTCTAAGGATTTTGTGACCTATAGCCTCAGATAGAGTTGTTTCTAAGGATTTTGTGACCTATAGCCTCAGATAGAGTT
>NC_061102.1:51374179-51384179 GCF_015104395.2 Macrobrachium nipponense | reverse complement strand
AGATGCAGGTTTTGCGTTGAGTTAAAGATGCAGGAATTTTAGGATAGGATATTTATGATGGATTTATTAGAATGAAATGTAAAAAAAAAATGTGCATGTTGAACAGTACATAAAAATTATTCCAATAAAATCTAACCTATTCATTTTAATTCATTTTCGTTGGTGAAGCGAGGCTCTATTAGACCGTGGATTTTAGCACGTTTTAATTTCCGTTAAAAACTAGGAATATAATGGTTACAACTTATGCACGAGGGGAAAATCTTGCACGCGTCCCGAGTAAGCTGAACGTCGGATCACGCCTTGTTCTTGCACAACCTATACAACGGAAACAGTTCATCTCAACACCTTCAAAACCAATTACCCCATCGTACACACTCAACCTCCACACACATCAATTCAAACACCTTCGCAATCCTCTGAGTAAAGACTTGTACTTCTCTTGCCTCAACTATTTCGTTATTCATCTAGCTATCACCCTATTCAAAGTATATAGAATAATATGGGGGATTCTATATACTTTGACCCTACTATCACATTCCTTTTTACAACATACCAGTCTTTTCCCCCACCCACATGCACTTAATTTTCACTGCATAAACTTTGAGTCTGTTTCAATCCATACAATTTCAGTGAGATCCACACTGCCTCTTATTGATTATGTCATATACCTTTTCTAGATACATGTTTGATGCATACAACTTTATTTTCGATTCTCTCTCAAAACCTGATATACACATCCTGTTCCTTAGAGTAACTTACACCTTTCCTTCCCTATCAGTCTTGCCATTTATTTCCCTTTCTCGGTAAAAATCTTAATGTGCATCTCCCATGGCATGCTGTTATATGCTTTGTTCATTCTTTCAGTCTCGTCTGTCACCTCTTAACTTTTACAATACAGCAATTATTCCCATCACTAATTCCTCCAGAAACTTTCCTTCATCCACTGAACTTGCAAATACTGCTCCGTGATTCGTTCCCAATTGCATCTTATATTCTAATACCGATTTGTTGCCCGGGCCTTTCTCTCCTTTCATCCTCCTTAGAGTTGTTCACCTTATCCCCTCTTATTTTTATTACTAACCTTCTTTTTTTCTATCTTTCTCTCTCTCACTTCTTTCTTGGCTATCGTATCCATGCAATTGCAAATCAAATAATGTTGTTTTGCCTTCACTCATGCTATTAGTTCTTCATTCGCCAATCGGTTTTTATATTCTCTTCCCATCCTCTTATAAACACAAACAAACAGGCTGTTCGTATGACTCAGTCCTCGAATTTTACATGCTCATTTACAGCTTCCGCTCTCTCTCCTTGGACCCCAGCCCTCAGTTCATTAATTTTCTCCTCTCATGTTTTATTTATTCTAACCTTTTCCAGCTCAATTGTCTTGATCACACATACAGCAACATTTTACCCTTTGCTCTTCACCTCATGTCTATGTTTACTTGTTTCAACCAAACACTGATCAGATATATCTTCAGCCATTCCTTTCTTCATCATTACATCTAGCTAATCTACGCCGATACATTATCTAGCAAACTCTTCCCTCCACAATTTAATCTTTCCCAAGTACATTTATAGTCACTCCACTTTGGAAATCTAGTATTTCCATCAATTAAGCCTCTTCATAAGTCCATTTTCACAACGCTCTATCCACATTTACTCCAGGCACTCCAAAACAGTGCCTTCTCTTTCTTGCATTCATACATCTTAGCATTTGCAAGTGAAATTTCGTTTGACGTACGTGTGGACAGGAAAATACCTTCTTTCTTCATTGGGGGAAACATTTACTTATGAGCGCAGATAAGTGCAGCAAGTTAAAAATTATTATAATTGCTTTATGAGAAAATAGTTTATTTATATATATATATATATATATATATATATATATATATATATATATATATAATATTTTATAAGATTATGCGTTGATAACCACTGGTTCTTAGATACACTTACTGGAATCATTTTACTATTTTAAATGCAACAACTTACAGTGTTCTTCCAAATGCAGTCAGGCCACTGAACCACTCTCCAAAAAACAAAAAGGCTCTTTTCCTTTCCATTACTATCTCATTCCATGTCAGTCTTCCCCATAATTATGAGCGCAGATAAGTGTAGCAAGTTAAAAATTATTATACGCTTTATGAGAAAATGTTTATATATATATGTACTTATATAGTATATAATATATATATTATATATATATATTAAGATTTATTGTTAATCAACACTGGTTCTTAGATACACTACTGATCACTTTACAATTTTAATACAACAACTTACAGTGTTTCTCCAATGCAGTCAGCCACTGAAAACCACTTCTCCAAAAAAGGCTCTCTCTTTCATTTCTATCCCATTCCATGCTCAGTCTTACCCATATATAGAGCGCAGATAAGGTAGCAAGTTAAAAATTAGTTTATAATGCTTTATGCCGAAAATATATATATATATATATATATATATATATATTATATATATTATATATATATATATATATATAAATATATATATATATATATATATATATATATATATATATATATAATATATATATGTATATATATAAAATGAAGAGGACAAGCAAGAAGACTGGAGATCATTTCTTCTTTTTAATGACACTACGTTTTCGGGAATCCTTTCCCATCTTCAGGGCTATAAATAGAATTAATTTTTACAATATTAAAAAGTATGCTAAAATAACCTAATAATTATAAGAAATTCTAGTTTGTCATTAAGCTAAAGGAAAAAAGAAAAACTACAAAGTGACTTAAAGCTAAAAGCACATTAAAACACTGAATAACTTAGTAAAATAACATATCCAAAAGTAAAACAAAAAATAAAAATTGAAAAAATAAACAAAGAAACCATTCTGCCAGACTTACTGTTAAGAGGTTTAATTGTTAACTGATGGAAAATAGCATAGTCCAAAGGCGATGTTGGAGGAATCAAAAACAAGGGGGAGAGAGAGAGAGAGAGAGAGAGAGAGAAGAGACGAGAGAGAGAGAGAGAGAGAGAGAGAGAATGTGAGTAATAGGCAGTTAATTAAGCAATATGTAAAGGCGTGGAGGTAGTTTGGTTGTTTAAGGTAGGAAACAGTTTCTTGATGTAGAGAGATTCTAAAAGAAGGAGCGAAAGACAGTCAGCAGTTTGACAGAGTATTTTTTTATAGAGGATTCCTAGATGACACGTTTATATTGTTTAAAGAAAAATCCCATGCTGATATGTTTTTAGTTTGTCAACACTTATCAAAATATTAGGTTTACAATGGAAGTGGAATTAAATAATCATCTATCTTTCTTGGACATAAATATTTCACGTTTTAATGGGAGATTTCTCACAGGTATTTTTAGGAAAAAGACGCACACTGAATTGGGTCTTAACTTTTTTAGTAACAGTTCTATGACATTTGAGATGAAATCGGCAAAGAGACTTTTATTCAGAGCCTATTCCCTGTTTTCAGATTGGAATAGTTTTCATAATGAAATAGCCTTTCTTAATGTATTGTCAAAATTGTAAAAAAGTTTTTAAACAATATATATCAGCCCAGTTTATTGTGTCCTCAAGTTCCGAAGAAATTAATGTATCTTTCATTGCCATTTGTAAAAATGCAGCCTTTAGACGTGAACTGACAACAGCGCTAAGCACTTTGTCCATTTCAAATTTGTGTTCAACAACCCTTTAACAATAGGCAGACTTTTTAAATTTAAAGACACCCTTCCGGAGTTGATGCGTTCTTTCGTTGCGTATGAGTATACTGGTCCAAAATGTAATTTTGGAAATTACGTCGGATCTACCCGACGCTTACTGAAAGTCCGCATCGATACCCATAGAGGTGTCAGTTATCGCACTGGCTGCATTTTAAAATCAAAAGAATTTTCGACCATAAGGAACCATTCAAATTCATGCAAAACTGACGTTATATATAATAATTTCAAAATACTCTTTCGCTCCTTCTTTTAGAATCTCTTTACGTCAAGAAACTGTCTCCTACCTTAAACAACCAACTACCTCCACACCGTTACATATTGCTTAACTGCCTGTTACTCACATTCTCTCTCTCTCTCTCTCTCTCTCTCTCTCTCTCTCTCTCTCTCTCTCTCTCTCCCTTGTTTTTGATTCCTCCAACATCGCCTTTGGACTATGCTATTTTCCATCAGTTAACAATTAAACCTCTTAACAGTAAGTCTGGCAGAATGCTGTTTGTTTATTTTTTCAATTTTTATTTTTCGTTTTGCTTTTGGATGTGTTATTTTACTAAGTTATTCAGTGTTTTAATTTGCTTTTAGCCTTAAGTCACTTTGTAGTTTTTATTTTTATTTTAGCTTAATGACAAACTATATTTCTTATAATTATTAGGTTATTTTAGCATACTTTTTAATACTGTAAAAATTAATTCTATTTGTAGCCCTGAAGATGGGAAAGGATTCCCGAAACGTAGGTGTCAATAAAAAAAAAATGATCTCCAGACTTCTCGCTGTCCTCTTCATTATTAAACTTAAGCTCACCAGGTGCGAAAATGTTACAAGTTTACATATATATATATATATATACATATATTTTTTTTCTTTTTGTTCTTTTTTAAGATTATTGGTTAATAACCACTGGTTCTTAGATACAATAATGAATCACTTTACTATTTTAATACTACCACTTACAGTGTTCTCCAAATGCAGTCAACCACTGAACCACTTCTCTAAAAAGCTTTCTTTCCATTTCTGTCTCATTCCATTTCTGGACCATGAGCACTCACTAGCCAACCTCAACTCCCAGTATGTTCAGTTTTATCCATAGAATTCTCGTGCCAACACATTTGTAGTACTCTTTTTGCCCTCCCCGGAGCCTTACGGCCACAAGTATTAGCTATTCCCTACCTACACAACTTCCAGCTACCCAGGGCACAACATGTTGGCCTTCCTTTCCTTGTAGATAATACTCGTTTCGCTTTTGTGAAAGTGTCATAAGAACCAATTTCCTCTCCTTCTGCATATCAACTACCATACATTTCTTTTCTTTCCTCGTTGGATCAGTCGGTTACAAGCTCGACTACCGATCTCAGGGTCCGGGTTCGATTCCCCGCTCTGCTAACGCGAAATCAGAGGAATTTATTTCTGGTGATAGAAATTCATTTCTTGATGTGGTTCGGATCCCACAATAAGCTGTAGGGCCCGTTGGTAAGTAATCAATTGGCTCCTTGCCACGTAAATAAAAATCTAATCCTTCGGGCCAGCCCTAGGAGAGCTGTTAATCAGCTCAGCGGTTCGGTAAAACTAAGATATACTCACCTTCTGCTCCATATTAATGCACATTAAAAAAGCAAAGGCTTAGTATCATCATCCCACTCTCATTTTAGTAGTTTAACCAGACCACTGAGCTGATTAACAGCTCTCCTAGGGCTGGCCCGAAGGATTAGATATTTTTACGTGGCTAGGAACCAATTGGTTGCCTAGCAATGGGACCTACAGCTTATTAAGGGATCCGAACCACATTACATCGAGAAATGAATTTCTATCACCAGAAATAAATTCCTCTGATTTCGCCTTTGGCCGACCGAGAATCGAACTCGGACCACCAGATTGGTGGCCGAGCGCGAAGTCCACCCGTCCAACGGGAAACTATAACACAGGGTATGGGCTGCAAGCCTTATGCCCATGGACATTTCAGTGATTCCTCAACATCCAGTTGCAGGGATAATATAAATTTATTTCCCAGCGCCACACCGAAGTGAGAATCGTGGTTTCCAGTGGCCTCAAGAAAACAGGCCCATCACCAGGGGGAATTTCCTCCAAACAACGTGCACTAGTCAGCATTGAGGTCTACCCAGTATATCTGTAATAGGATCACTGGCACTTTGTAAGGCGGCTCAGTACAGGTTGTATCACTGACTGAAGCAGCAGCCCTTTGTAAATTGACTAACCTGATTATATGGTTGCCAATGGTCTACGGAAGGAGACGATCAATTGCCACCTCCAAGAGAATCAGAACCTGCCAGGCCCTCTTCTGTCCTCGGACGTGGCACACCAGAGTGCTGAGCCACCAGCACTTCCCAGGGCAAAAGTGATCATTTAGTGCTGCAAGCTTTAATCAACTGATCCGATTATTCATACACATACACATATACATACACATAACTATATATATATATATATATATATATATATATATATATATATATTATATATATATATATATATATATATATATATATATGCTTAAAAAATCACAGTAGATGCACGTGACTTCATGAAATCACGCGAATTCCACAATAAAATGATAGTCAGAAATCCAAGCGCTTTCGACTTTACTAAGACATTGTCAAGGAGCGAATGAAATACAATTCCCTTCACGGTCATTTTCCTGTGGGTATTCGCTTATATATATTTAAACCATATATATATATATATATATATATATATATATAATAAATATATAATATATATATAAAGGTAGAAGCCCACGAAAGGAAAGTGAAACACTGGATTGCTTATAGATCTTTCCACTCTTTACTTAGCAGTCTGCTAAGTAAAGGACCCAGAGTCGAAAGATCTCGTAGCACTCCAGTGTTTCACTTTACTTCGTGGCTTCTACCTTTTCTTTAATATATATTCATCACGTTTAAAATTTTCGTGATTCAGTTATATATATATATATATTATATAATATATATATATATATATATATATATATATAGTATATATGTGAAGTAGGAAAATGATTTTCTATCAGTAGATGTCTATCTTAGGCATTTTGCATAATTCCATGCTAAGCAATAATTAGCTTTGAAAGAAACTGATGTCACCAGTGTCTAGAATTAATATCATTAGCCATCAAACTAGGAAATGATACTTTCATATCATATTTTCTTTTATTTATTTCTGCAAAGTAAATAATTTATACTTTTTCCAGTGAGAGAATTTAAAAAGCCTGTAGTAACGAATTGAAATAGCATTCTGCTTATACTCTTATCAATTCATATTTCACATCGAGATTCTTAATGTCCAGGTACAAACAACAAACTGGTCCTGATGAGAAAAGTATGTCTTAGTTTAACCAGACCTCTGAGCAGATCAACAGCTCTCCTAGGGCTGGCCCTTTTTTCACGTAGCCAGGAACCAATTGGTTACTTAGCAACGGGACCTACTGCTTATTGTGGGATCCGAACCACATTACATCGAGAAATTAATTTCTAATCACCAGAAATAAATTCCTCTGGTTCCGCATTGGCAGAGTGGAGAGCGAACTCGGGCTACCAAATCGATAGGTGAGTACGCAACCCACTCGTCCAATTAGGAATTGGTCATGATGAGAGACTATGCATCTTCCTTACCTAGCAATATTCATTACCAAGACTTGACAGACATAAGGATGGTCTTTTGGGCATCAAAATCTGACCCAGGGGACTACGACGTAGAGGGTAACTAGGTAGCACAGTTTTCACGCTAGACTATTTTAATGGGCGGTTCTTTGTCCTTGAATGGTTCTTAATCCCTACTTGATCCACAGTGCTTTTTTTTTAAACTCTCACCTGGTTTGTGGAAGAGAACAAATAATTAGATATTACCGAAACGCCATTCGCTCAGCTACTACTAAAGCAACTCTTCTCTTACATTTTTCCTGTCTTAAGAAAATGTCTCATATCTGACTTTCACTTCAGTGTCACTTTTACGTGCGGTTCCACGTTTATTTCAATGTAACAGAGACAGTAGTCACTGCTGACCCTGTACAATTTAGCTGATCACAATGAGGACACGAACTTAAAAATAAACAGGCAAAAGAAGTCTAAACAACCACGGAACAAGAAGGTGGCGGCATTTACTGATACGTTCCCTACGACAATTCCCCAACTTCACAACTTCGCCTACATGACAGCTTGCTGAAGCGCTGGATGTATTCCTAAACTTCACCTACGCGTGAATTGAACTGTGGAAAGGACTGCAGTTTAAATGAAATGAGTATTCTGCTTTCCGTTCCAATTTCCAACACCTTTTTCTGCCATACGAAGCGCAATAAATGGAACACTAAATTCGCTGAGTTTTCATTCACTGTTAGATTTCCAGAGATGGAGACGGCCAAGTGTTAGTAAGCATTGCAAACGTTCGCATTTTAGCTTGAAACAAAACCAATCAGCGCCAGCTGTTAAAGAGGTAAAGTACAATCTTAGTTTAAGGGAACGTTCTAACAAAGGACCGAACTGCTTCTTGCGATTTCACTCCGATAGGATTTCAATTATTTAAACCGCCAATCAGAAGTGCTACAACTGCGAAAATTAGCTTACCATACTGTATGAGAAATTCCTTTGATAATTGCGTGCTAGTTCATTCAGAATTCCCTCTTCGCACTTTCTCATCGACTAACTTTAACAGAGGACGAATGTAGCAGGGAGACCATGGGACTATTACAAGCGCTATGCGATGTACCTGCATGCATCGTTCGGCGTACATCAATAAATTCTTCAATACTTTGTATTTACATCAGTGAAGATACACTGAATAAGTAATACTTGACGTCGATACTGCTTTAAGCAATAGCGTGGCAAGTTGATCCGTAATAACAGATTGATCTTCGCGAAATCCTCAAAGAAGTATTTGAATCTTCTACTCTTTGAGATTTGCTCTTTTGATCAAATGGTTCAAGTCGTATTCCAATCTTACGCACCCAACAGGATTCACCGAAAGTCAAGTTGCTGTTATGACCAACTCGATGAAATAAGGAAGTCCGTAAGACGTGAAAAGATAAGAATGAAAAGAATTCCAAAGCCTGTATATAGAGGGACAGTGACAATCATCAAGTTGAGGAAATGTAAGAGTACTTTTCCAACTATTAATGCGATGCCATAGTTCCACGTTGGCCGAGTGCATTTCGCGCTCGCCTACCAATCTGGTGATCCGAAGTTCGATTCTCGGCTCGGCCAACGTGAAACCAGAGGAATTTATTTCTGGTGATAGAAATTCACTTCTCGATACAATGTGGTTCGGATCCCACAATAAGCTGTAGGTCCCGTTGCTAGGTAACGAATTGGTTCCTAGTCACTTAAAAATATCTAATCCATCGGGCCAGCCCTAGGAGAGCTGTTAATCAGCTCAGTGGTCTGGTAAAACTAAGATATACTTATTTTTATGCGAAGCCATTCAAATACATGATCTTTCGATGCATATGATCCAGAAAATTCTGATATAGATACTAAATACCAGTCGTGACCTATTATATTAACCTTTCATGAGACACCCCAGGCACAGCAACGAAGGCAGTTAATGGACGAAGTGGGTAGCAAATGGCATAAAAGCAAATGGCATAAAAAATAGATGCAGCTCATTCATATTTACAAGATCCCAAACGGCAATAATAATAAATTTTTTGTCACGATGATGCCATTCAATAATGACGACCTATCAGTTCACACATTCGCCTTCATAAACTTAATGGAAAACGTGCACTACACAAGTAACACCTACACATACACAACCATTCCAGGCCGCGAATACCACAGAGCCAACCGGCTTTGCACGACAGAAAACCTAAAACAAACACAGAAGAAAAATGGTCAATTGCGGGACAATTTATGAAACATTGAGCAAATCGGAATGGGATTTTCAAAAGTCGTCTACATCAAACTTCAATTGATGGTAAACGCCAAAGTTTCGAAGAGACGTCACGTCAGAGTTGATGTTGGGATTTCGGAATTCGACGAGAACCTGCGCCTCTTCAAGTCAATACTCTCCCGAAATAAGATATTTCCTTGTCTGGAAGGTGAACAAAAGTCGAGTACACCTAAAGTTTAACCAGACCACTAAGCTGATTAACACCTCTCCTAGGGCTGGCCCGACGGAGTAGATTTTTTCACGTAGCCCGCAACCAACTGGTTAATCAGCAACGGGACCTACAGCTTACTGTGGGATCTGAGCCACATTACATCGAGAAATGAATTTCTTATCACCAGAAATACATTCCTCTGATTCCGCATTGGCGGCAGCGGGGAGCGAACTCAGGCATCCGACCGATGATT
>NC_061102.1:51361679-51366679 GCF_015104395.2 Macrobrachium nipponense | reverse complement strand
TAAATGAACATAACCATAGAATAAACTGGAATATGTCACGTGTAATTTATAGCAGCAACTGCCGGTACAAGAGTCAAATGATGGAATCGGCCTTAATAAAAGAGAAGCAGGTAATGAACATCTCAAAAGGGAATTGGACATCGGACATCGTCGACGCAGTGTTCATTCAACCAACGCGTTAAGAAGATTAAAGGAAGATTATCAGCGGGGGTGACCTAAATTGGCTTACTTGTGGACGAATCTCTTGGTATAAATACCACCTTTTCTGTAAACTTTTCTCATTCATATACCTGAGAAGAGAGACAGCAGTCTCTGAAATATAGTACTTTTTCTCTCTACATTTTGGTGTTTTTATGGGCTCCTTTTATTAGATATATATATATATAGATATATATATATATATATATATATTATATATATATATATATATATATATATATATACATATCATAAAAGGAGCCCATATAAAAACCCAAAATATAGAGAAAATACTATATTTCAGAGACTGCTGTCCCCTCTTCAGGTAGATGGGCTCCTTTTATTAGATGGAGTTCTATTGTAACAGATCATTTTTACTAGTCATATATATATATATATAATATATATATATATATATATATATATATATATATATATATATATATATATAAATATATATAAATATATATATATATATATATATATATATAATATATATATGAATAATTGAATCACGAAAGTATGGAACGCCATGAATGTATAAATAAAGACAAAATCCACGACGGAGTTCAGCAAGGCCTTTCGGCTTCTTGTCGAAAGGCCTTGTAGACCTCCTTCGTTTCTCTTTCTTTGTGGATTTTGTCTTATATATATATATATATATATATATATATATATATATATATATATATATATATATATATATATAATATATCATATACACAACTTCCAAGATAACGACACAAAATGACAACTAATGAACTTCAACAAAAACCCGCCCCACCTGCTTTCCCTTCCAAACAGCATTCTCACAACAGCTTCCATCCCGCCACCTCTATATAGCGGCTGTCTGACCTCCGACAACCTCTTCCAATCCTCGCTGACACAAGCTTCATCATAAACGCACACGCGTAATCCATACAAGTTGGCTTTAGCTATATGTAAAGCAAACCGCGTACGCTGTTGCTGAATAATTATCATCACTGGCTATGTCGCAGACACATGGTTATTCGCGTCCTTCTGTAGAGTAGAACGCCAGAAAACGAATGCCAGCACTCACGAGAGCAAAGGAAAACTAAACACAATGAAGAAATGCTGAATGATCATCGCCTTCTATACCATTCCAATAAATGACACGTCATTATAGTTTAGGTTCATCGGACGATGTGTCAATTTTATAGTAGTTTCCGACTATTTCACGTTAACTGACTTAGCTTTTTTTCAGCGAGGATTCTATTTCAGTGTAATTTCAATTGATTCCGCAACTGTCCACCAGCTTTGCCCGGGTTTCTGGAGTGAATATCCACCAGCTTTGCCGGGTTCCTGGAGTGAATATCCAGGCGAGCAATCGCTCCTACCAGTTACATCTAAGCTAAAACATCTAAACCAAAACATATGCGCCAAACAACTTGCAGCTGGTGTTTTATTCATGTCCACCAACGGACAAAAAAACAAACAGCGAAATGGCCTGCATTCATATTAGCATACGCTCTGAATATGTAAAACTTTTCAATGGAATGTGATTGAGAGGCGTAAAGGACATGTTTCATTACCCTGCGATTTTCAAGTGCAAGAACCTTCGGTATATACGTACATATATGTTCGGGTGTTCGCGTTAAGTGTTATCAGTGCCCTGATCGTTCGTGAGTTAGGGAAGGTCATAATAGTTAGTCAAAACTAAATATTTAATCATCTACATTAATTCACCTTACAATCTGGGTAAATTAAACTGATGGTTATCGAAATATAGACTGCTAAACGCATCGTTTTTAATGCCACTTAATATTAGACTCAAAATTAGATCAAAATCAGAAGAGCTATTTGAACCTCTTATATAAATGAGGTTATCTATTCACTGATGAGGCGGTAAATATTAGTACTTTGAGACATTTATAAACGATTTAATTAGTGTAAGTTGGTATGGCATTCGCAAACGTACATACACACACACACAAAAACACACACACACACACACGCACACACACACACACACACAGCACACACACACACACACACACATATATATATATATATATATATATATATATATATATACTATATCATCATATATATATATATATATATATATATATATATATATCTTTTATATATATCTACTATAATATATTAATACTTATAATATATTAACTATATACTATATATGTATATCTAATATATTATGATATATATGCTATAATATATATATTTATATGTTTTATATAGTATTAATATATTAATATTATATAATATATATATATAATAGTATATTTATATTATAATCTAAGTACAGTTTGTTATGTAATATTAATATATATAGATATATTATAATGAATGCCATATAATGATGTATCGATATATGTATATATATATATATATATATATATATTATATATCACATGCATGCATGCATACATACACCTTACAAGGTAGACGGGAGGATGAAGGCATTCATTTTTTTTAATGAAAAAAAAAAATTTTTTTTCATCTCCACCTTCCGTGTCAAACCGCAGACGAAGGAATCAGTATTCTTGAAAGTAATTCTAGTACCGGAACACAGTACCAAAGAGTAGAAGACATTTATAAGAAAATTCGACTGCCGGTAACACAATTCTCAGAAGAGTTCCGAGTGAATAAAATAATGATAAAGACGAGGTTAATCATGACTAGCAATACCACCTATTCAAACGGACGAATAAAACGAAAGCAGCAACAACAAGGCCTTTGCACAAACATGAAACCCCATCGGCTTTATGGAAAGGACAAACATTTATATGACAATAAAAACGACCCAGCCTCGTTAGTAACTGTATGAGGAGGCACCTGAATTTGTAGAAGGGAATCTTCAAAATGACTCAACTGAAGTGCGTCTACAATTAAAAACATAAGTGTAAACACCATCTACATTAGTTGAGAGAGAGAGAGAGAGAGAGAGAGAGAGAGAGAGAGAGAGAGAGAAGAGGAATCACAGCTGACTCAAAATAAAAAGAAAAGTCCAATTATTAGTAGTAGCAAGTGTCGCACCCCGCGCACGCACTCACACACACAGAAATAAAGCAGAGGAATGAATACCGCTGCTAACCGAAGCGTTCTGCCAATGCCTGTAGTAGATGACGGTTCGCGCGCGCGCGCGGGGAGAGAGAGAGAGAGAGAGAGAGAGAGAGAGAGAGAGAGAGAGAGAGAGAGAGAGAGCAGAGTGTCGAAGACCTCTCTGCTTTCACACACGTATATACACAGAGCCATAAGCCACCTCTCTCCCTCCATGTTAACTTTAATATTTACTCTACGAATAACTAATATGCAAATAAAGGGATGGGGGAATTTCCCGTCCTGTCCCTCGGATGGCGCTGACAACTTCACCTCTGTGAGGATTATCTTCTCTCTTCTTTTTTTTCTTATATACATTTTCGTTTTCACGCTGCAAATCATTATGCACTCGACAGGACTTGAAGGCATCTATCTCCCTGCTCGGATAAGAATCGAGTTTTATAGCAACTTGCGCTCAGACATTTTCAAACGCGCGTTTTAATTTTCTATAAAAGAAATCTAATAAGAAATCCGCCCTCAGATCTTAAAAACCACTGATGCTACAGGCCTCCAAATTCCTATGTTGATCAACAACCCTCCAATCATCAACCATACCAAATTGCAGCCCTCTAACCTCAGCAGTTTTTATTTCATTTAGGGTGCGTCTGGCACAGCTATAGGTGCCAACAACACAGGCCACCACCCGACTGTGGCTGAAAGTTTCATGGGCAGTGGCCGAGTTTATTACAGCAAATTCCTATGTTGATCATCCACCCTCCAATCATCAACCTCAGAGAGAGAGAGAGAAGAGAGGAGAGATAGACGAGAGAGAGAGAGAGAGAGAAGAGGAGATAGAGAGAGAGAGAGATATAAAAGTCAAAGAAATGAACGTAAAGAAAACATTCGGCAGTGACCGTTCAAGACAAAACGCGATGGGGGATTTGTTTGCAAAGGATTCCTGTCCTACAGACAACGGTACTCGACTTCGCCTCGACCCCCCCCCCCACCCCCAACGCTCGCTGGAACCGGAACTAAAGCACATGCAGTGCCTGTTCTCTCAGCGCCAGAAAACTCCGTCACTACTTGTAGCTCACTGCATGATTGAAAGCCGAGAGAGAGAGAGAGAGGTCGTCTCGTCACACGAAGCAGCAATCAATCCGTTTCATCTTGATCACCGACGCCGCCGAGTGGGTTATTCTCTCTCTCTCTCTCTCTCTCTCTCTCTCTCTCTCTCTCTCTCTCTCTCTCTACGGCTTCGCAAACGCGAGTTTGAACCATGAGAGCGTTCATGAACTTCAAGGAGTGCTGGCTGAACTTTTTTTTGTTACCGAATTTATTGAGAATACAGAATACTGAATCGAGGCAGAAGTCCAAGCGCTGGGACCTATGAGGTCATTCAGTGGAAAGGTTCCCCGGGGTTTAACAGGGGTAAAACCTCGCAGATGCGCTTTAAATCCATTGTTGGGAGAGAGTAGAAAGTAAAATGGAAGAAAGCGAATATGAACGGAGGCAGAGTAAAATGAATGAAAGGGGTTGCAGCTGAGGACCGAAGGAACGCTTCAACAAACTTCAAGCAATGTCTACAGTGCATCGCATGAGGTGAACTGACAGCACTACTTCCCTCCGGAGGTTACCGAATTTAAAATAAATATTTACAACGTTCCACAAAACCTCTCTTAAACTGGAGTTGCTGGTAATAATTCTTAGGCCGGCCACTCCCGTCAGATGGGATTTGTCGTGCCCGATCGAAATGGGCGGACTTTAAGCAAGTTTGAATG
>NC_061102.1:51321679-51351679 GCF_015104395.2 Macrobrachium nipponense | reverse complement strand
GGGCCAAAACGTTCCCTTGGAGATCCTTCTGTTTACGCCTCAGCCTACGCCAAGCAAAGATGTTGACGGCGATAACCAATATGGCCGTCACGCTGAACACGGCTAGCAGAATGTAGTAGCGAAGATTTTCTCCACCTGCATAAGTCGGTGACGCGTGGGTCATCTCAGCCAGTTGCGTCAAACGATGAGCTACTCGCGCGTTGTATGGGAGAGGTAGTGACGGGATGATTGTGGAAGCCCACGTGTAGTTCGCGAAATACGCCTTCTCACGTATTATCGTGTTGACCCCTCTGACGGTGTAGTTTGTAGATGTCCCCCGTACAACCATCGCTGCTACGAAGATAGGGGCATGGGCGGTGGTACTGTCCGGACACACGACGTCGAATCCGGCCTTATCATAACGGATCCAGGAAACATTATTCATCCTGTAATTGAATTTATTACCGTAAAAGGGATAAAGTTTCCCCAGACAACCTTCGCTTGTATGAGAGAGAGAGAGCCGTTTAGCACTATGTCTAACTCACATGAATCCGTTGATATAGGATAGAATTCAAAAGAGTCAGCTGTACAAATTTTATTATTCATGGCTTCTGAACAGTGAGTGAGTTTTATCTAAGTCTTTAATGATTGTAAATGATTTCCTATCAGAAGAAATCAGTACATGCCCCGTTAAATTCTTGGATATTAACTGGATTTGGAGTTATTCGTCATGAAAGTAGGAAACGGTGCTATTTTGTATGATTGCCAAGCATCGGAAGAATCAAAAGGAATTGTGATCATAATCCTATAATTTTCAACGCTGACTGATATTAGGCTATAATAGAAGTCTACTTTATGGGCGTCTAATAAAGGAATATAACCTAGCTTCTCCCGTCCGTTTTCCAAAGTTAACGTCAGATCTTTAATAGGCATGAGGTGAGGAGATAACACACCCTTTGTTGCTAACGTAATTGCTTCTACGTAATCTTTTGACTTTTCAATAAAATGTGATATTTTCACACGGATATGATCTATTTTCGAACTATAGTAAGCTAACGTAGCCGACAAATGTTGAACTTCCATGACCTGATCGATATTATTTGAATGTTCATTAACGATACTCATTATTTGATTGATCGAAGATAACTGGCTGCGAAGTTCAGATAAAGCCAATTCTGTTTTGTGTTGCAAAAACTCAATTCTTTTGTTTTGATTATTTATCTTAAGGCGATTTGAGATTTCCTAAGCCTAGATTCGCAACTGATCCTAAGATGTTTAGTCCAGCCAGAATAAGCGGGTTTGCGGCGTTCAAGAGTATTGTGCCGCACAGACCACATCAAGCAGGTCACGAGCGAGTTCTTCTGCCTCGACGGTTTTATTTTGTATGTCATAAGACAACATTTCCGCGACGCTTAGTGTTTGAGCTAGCGAAATCTCTGAGTTAGCATGAAAATTACGTTCGTGCATTTCCTTAAGGGAAATACCAAACCTCATCAGGTCATTCTTTAAGTTAAAGGACGTCATCTTCAGGCAAGAAAATAGCATGCATATCTACTTCTATAACAATATTACTTGACACGATGAATACATCATCTATTCTCTCGATAATCGAGCCATGATTAAATTCTATTTCTTTCGTCCTAGCGCTCTTTCCATACAACAAAGATGTCTGAATACACAATATCACTCCTAACAATAACAGACTCATTTTTGAAACCTGCAATGAGTAAAACATATGTAATAATTCGCGTAAAAGAATAGGTTTACATACAATATGATTAATAGATATATATATAAATTATTATACAAGTTTCATAAATACAACCATTTTTTCCCTCACTCCATCTACCTTTCTTTAGATTCTGATATGTGCCAATGGGACTATTCTCACATCAGTGGGTTTTGGATACATTTTTGAACCCTAACTCTATTGGCCGTTAAATTTTCTAAAATGTTAAACGGGCCTTCAAACTTAGGTGTCAGTTTATAATTTAAACCTTTACGTACGTATACTTGTATGTATACCTGATCGCCCACGGCATATGTCTAGTGGCTTAGCTATTTTATCATGATT
Organism: Macrobrachium nipponense; assembly: GCF_015104395.2. Lineage (NCBI taxonomy): Eukaryota > Metazoa > Arthropoda > Malacostraca > Decapoda > Palaemonidae > Macrobrachium > Macrobrachium nipponense. The sequence continues at coordinate 51,349,626 of NC_061102.1, read as the reverse complement.
TTTTTTTTCATTATGATTTGTGCTTCTTCTAAATTCTTACGAATTATATTATATCGACTTATGCTTGCATCCATAACATCTTTAGAGGATTTGATAAATTAGTTGTAGGCTTTAAGATGTGGAAAGGCGTTCGGGCGGGATACCGTACAGTGCCTCGTGCGGTGTCATTTTAATAGACACATGATACGAGTGATTAAGTGTGCTTAGTACCGCAGGTAATGGCGATGTCCCCAGTTGGGGTCTGCCCCCCCCTAGGGTGACCCTTAAAAAATGGTTTTTTAAAACCTTACGATTTGCCCTTTCCCACTAGCCCATTAAAAGAACTCTTGGGTGATAGATCATGTATTGATTTTCTTTATACAAAGGAATTCGCACAAGGAGTTAAGGAAATGATTAATTGAACTCCCCGCCCGAGTCTGAGATAATGATGTTGGGGGTGGAATTTCCAATGTTTACAAATGTAGCACTCGTTAAAACTTCCTAGCGCCACGTCGACCGCGGTTTTTTGTTTTAAGCGCTATAAGTTCTGTATATCGAGTCAAAGCGTTTATAATTACTAGGAGGTTGCTTATTTCCTCTGTCCGACTCGTAAAATCCGGTTAATAAATCTAAATGTACTCTTTCAAAGGGTTGATTTGGCACGGGGTAAGCCCCTAGGGCTGACAGGTGTCTTCGTGTGCCCTTTGTATTCTTGACAAGTGCGACAATTTGCTATGTGCTTTTTTATATCTGTAAGCATCGTATGCCAATAAAATAAGGATTTGGCTTTCTGTGACATCAAGGTATAACCCGGGTGTCCGTGCAGTGGATTTTCATGCAACCACTTTAAGACAGTGGGTATGAGTGAGATAGGCACCACCACCTGGTTGTTATTCAACTGCGGTGTGTTGCGGGTTTTCCTCGTCACAGATCTACACAGGATATTGTCCTGTAGGATATAATTCCTGCTGCTTATACTTTAGGTATTCCTTTTCCTTCGGATTTCCGTTTAAACGCAATGATGATTTTTTCTATTTGCGGATCTTTTCTTTGTTCCGTCTGTAATAGTTCAGCACTCCAGCCCAGATCTTCCTGTTCAGATATAGTTTTTAACAACGGGCGTGGAGGTTGAGATATCTATTAATTCAGCTAATGGCTCGGTACAAGATGAAGAGGGGTTGCGTGATAATGCGTCAGCAATGATATTTGCTTTCCCAGGTAAATACCCGATCCTCGCGCCAAAGTCCTGAATGATCATGTGCCACCGAGTTCGCTTGGGGCTGTGACTAAAGCCTTTAAAGAAGTCGTTAGGGGCTTATGATCAGTGAGAACTTTGACGGGATAACCGTATATTATGAATTTAAAATGCACGAGTGAATTAACAATAGCGAGCCCTTCCTTGTCTATTACTGCATATTTACTTTCGGAAGGTCTCAGTTTACGTGAATAAAAAGCTATAGGGAAAAACTGTTTATCATATTGTTGAAGCAATACCCCACCTACTCCTAGGTCTGAGGCGTCTGTTGCTATGAAAAATTCCTTACCGAAGTCAGGAAATTTCAAGATAGGAGAACTACACAGTTCATCTTTCAATTTATCGAACGCCTGTTGATGAATTTCAGACCATACGAAATCTAGGCCTTTTTTTATAAGATCGGTTAGGGGAGGGCGGCTATGATTGGAGTAGTTGCGTATGAAGCGGCGATAGTAGCGCTACAATCCTAAAAATTGCTGTATTCCCTTGACGTTAGTAGGTATCGGAAAGTTACGGATAGCCGACACCTTATCATGGACGACTTTAAGACCTTCACTAGAAACCGTGAAACCTAGATAGACTAGTTCTGTTTTAAAAAAATTCACACTTACTTACCTTTACCCTTAATTATGCTGCCTTAATCTTTGTAGCACTAACTCCAATTTACGTAAATGTTCTTCTAATGTGTTTTGGAAAAGATTAACTGAGGTCGTCCATGTAGGCATGTAGGATATCTCCCAACAAGTCTCCAAACACGATGTTTATCATACGGGTTGTAAAAAAGTTTTATAGGAGCACAACGTAAAGAAACCCAAAAGGCATACGCAAAAATTCATAATGTCCCCTGGCTGTGCTGAAGGCAGTGTATGGGATACTCTCTTGTTCCAACGGAATCTGATGAAATCCTTTTAGTAAGTTTAGGCTTGTGAAATATTTATTCTGGCCTAGTAAGGATAGGATATCATCGTACAAATGGTACTGGGAATCTGTCAGGGATTGTTTCTTCATTTAAACGACGAAAATCTACGCATATCCGCCAAGTTCGCTCTTTTTCGGTACTACTAATTAACGGTTTAAAATTAATAAAGGGCTATTTGATTTCCTAATGACTCCTTCTTTTAACATTTTACCTACTTCCTCTGTTATCTCATTCTGAAATTTCATAGGAAGTCGGTACGAAGGTACATAGATTACTTTCTGTTTGTCCTTGAGCCTTAATTTGATGCTGATGACATCCCCGTTTTTCCCCTAAGGTTCCATCCGTGGTGGAAAAACATCATGATATTTTAGTTAAAAGAATTCAAAATTTCTGCTGAATTTCTTCTTCTTGAATGTCCTTATTGAATTTTGTTCTTTATAGATTGCAAAAGGGGTTCCATCCGCAACTGATTGAGCGTGATTTATCTCAGCTACGGTAAGAATGCGATGTTTATAGACTTCGGCATCCAAGATATGTTGATTTTTGTGGATTACTAAAGTGGTATTCAAATGATTACAGACTTCGATGTTACATTGTTGTTGTGAGCCGACGGTATAAATGGCTTGTTTGACGGATAATCCGTGTGTTTTCAGAGTTTCGGAAAGGATTAATGTTTCAGATCCTGGCAAGGTTCTCTTTACACGCACTAATATATTTGAAGTTACGTTAGGCTCGAGAGTTTGCGTGCAAGCTGATATTACGGGTGAGCGAGAGTTCTGTTGGGGTTTTGCCTGTATTATTTCTTGGTTCATGAGGACAGGTGATTGGTTCCGTAATGTAAGTGACAACTCTGTCTGTCTCTTTATTATTCTAAAACTGATTTTAGGGTATTAGAAGACCTATAGAATTTCCTTTGATATACACGCCGTGTTTTGCAGGTGCTAAGATAATATTTTGAGTGCCCATAGACGGGTAAAATCCGATAATTACTGCGGGATACATATTAATGTTTTGTACAACGACAAAGGTATCAGCAAACGTGCGCTTACCGACCTTGTACTGTACATGAGTTAGCCCACAACATTTAATTCATTATTCCAATGCCTGAGAGCCTTATTTCCGGGACTTTTCTATAGGGAAATTTGAAAAGAGGTAATGATGAGTTCGTTAATCCTGGATATTACGTGGACTACCAGAATCAAAGAACAAAGTGAATGACTTATGGTCCAAATTTACTGCATGTAAGGTTGGTCGCAACTCGTCTTGACTAATAATTGCATGAATTTGTTGCAAATCTACGGGAACCTGCACAGATTTTTTTTTTGATCGGCCGTGTTTCATAGGAAAATCAATTGCCTCAACAATGATCTGATAAATGATTAAATTTAAACTGATTTTTATTGATACAAAACAGATGTTGATATTGATGAACCCAAACATCGCCCTCTCCCCCCTTGGAGTGAACTACTGTGGATTAGTTTTGTTTATCACACCTTGAAAATTCGCTTGCCCTTGCGAGTTTCTGGTTAGACGGCCCAGGAACAGAGGTACCTGAAGCACGAATTTGTTTGTTTCTTGCTGTTGTACAGAATTTCCGTTTGGTTGTTTCTTCTTATAGTACTGAGGACCCTTCTTTTTATTTGCAACTGGCAACTGGTTGCGTGTTTGTAGCATTCTGCTGTTGATTTCCTCGAGTAGCAACGGTTATATGAATGAGTTGAACTATTGTGTATTGAACAAAAACGCGTCGACAGTCTGAATCATGTGAAACCTGGTCGTTTACAGTTATAACAAAAACCATCCCTGCAAAACTAATTAATATTATATGTACCACATTTAATTGTTGTGGCTTGTTCTCATTTTTTGCAAAAACTTGAATGAGCGAAGGATCTAGGTCGGTACATTTAGACATGTGTTTTTTTTTTTTTATTTGTTTATACACATCTAATTCCGTACTGTCGGGCTGCAATTTTTTATCAAACACCGTACTAACGCCTTCAGGCAACATTGCCAGTGAATAGACGTCAGGTAGATCAAAACGGAAAAATAAAATCTTTTCACTTTGATTTTTTATCACCCGCAACCCATCGGAGTTTACTTAAAAACTATCCCGATATTCATTTAGCCGGTCGGCAATTAGCGCCGCCCGCTCGACAACATTGAGCTGAGTCATGGAGGCTTGGTTAAGGATATTTCTCAATGCCAATACTACATCTAAAAGCCTCTTCACCTCCATACACGGAACCGTAAATCTAATTTTGAACTCGTCCCATGTAAGCGCCTCTTGGAAAGAAACCCCCCTTAGATACGCACTTGCGTCACCTTTTGCAAAGTCAATGAAGCTCTTGGCCTCCTGTAATTGTACTGCTGGGTCTGTGATGCTTTTTGCATTTAAATAAGCGTCTACAGATGATATCCATGCCTCAACATTTTGAGGCAGGAACCCATTGACGACCTTGAAAAGGGCACAAATCGCTGACCTTCGCGCTAACGAGAGTCACCACATTTTGGGGTTGCCAGTCGGAGTAGTTGCCATTTCGACTTTCAACTTTTTTCTTATCACTTCTATTCCTTGCAATCCTATCAAAATATCTATAAGAGTACACTCGACCACTACCGTAAACGCATAAGCAATGTACTGTATAAGTGTGTTATAATAATAGGAGAATCCCCCAAAAGATACAAAAATACAGATAATATGATAAAATATTATACAGAGAATTCCTGCAAGAAACGGTTAATGACAACGAGAAGAGAAAAAAAATTAATCTGCGGGCGAGAACTCGTAGTTTGAAAAGATTGATTCTGTAATGAAGGAAGATTAATATGGCGAACAACTCACCCCCAGAATACTGGATGATCGACTCTTGATGAACAACACTTCACTGAGGAAAAGACCTGAAATAGATAAAAATGGTACTTAGCTCCAGATTATATTGCGAAGGATTGTTGACATGGGATGACGTCTCAGTTCCTGTCGAAGTCCTCGCGTCGGAAGTCGTGATGGACGTCACGGTCTTCTCTCGGTGCACGATGCGTGGGGAAGTCCAAGATTGATGACGTCACAGCCTCCGTCCTTGCACTACTGCGTCTAGCTGTACACTCTGCGTCCTTGCTCGTGATCGGGTGATGTTCCCTGTGTTTGTTTTCTTCTTTCCGTTGATGTTCGATGCTGCTCTCGTCCGGTGTAGATTCTCGAAGATACGTGACAACAGTTGCTCAAACGTCGGTGTTAAATGCTTGTATTCCTCTCGATGAAGGACATAGTTGCGTCTTCATAAACTGTTGCGTTGATTGAAGATCCCGTTTCCTCTGTTTAGTTTGATGCTGAAGGTGGAAGTTAGTTCTTGTAGACCTTCTGTCGGCTGATATGGGTCTTGTTAATTATGTTCTTCGTTATACGCTGCCACCACATCTAAGTCTTATCACTTGGCGATAGACTTTTTGTTGTTCCCTTCCTTACGACTGTCCATTCGTAAGTATTTTTGGTTCCTCTCATCTCCCTTGGATATCTTAGTAGAGTGGTTCTTTCTTGACTAAAGGAGATGATTCAAACAGGCAAGTTGAACAAGATAACAACTTTATTCTGTAACTCCATACTAGGAGATGCAGCTCGGTCGGAAGACCGATATGTTTGATGGTTGGCGTGGAACTGCCATTCTAAAGCATCGCGTCGATAGCGGAACATTAGCTATCTAGCAATTCATATAAAAACATACGTAGTCCCGCCGGCTCGGAAGTTTAACAAGTTTCCGGGTAGGTTAACAGGTCAACCGCTTCCCCATGGAAGTTGTTGTGCAAAGTTATCATAAACATAAAATGTTGACAAAGCTTTGAGCTAGATCAGGCTACTGCAGACAGCGCATAGCGTAATCTAGGTCTGCTTTGGTCACGTAGAACCCTCCTAATGCCATGACCTCAGGTCATGGGTTTATATTTACAGAGTTGTAAATCTAATATATGTAATTATTACATATGTACCCCTAATTCATACGAGTAACAATCTAAGGGCAAGTCTGGTATGGTGGGAAGGTAAACAAAACCATCTCGCTATTCTGGGCTTTCAAAATTGATTTAGTTTCTGTAACGAGTATATGCGACTGTTACATAGAAATTGTACAAGTACCTCTAATTTTGAAGTTCAAAAACAGCTCTGTTGGTAGGTTTTGTGATGAAGGCGTGCTTATTTCTTAATAAGCTCGGGTAACTTTTACGGCTCTAATTATGCGCTAGAAGATGACAAAAAAAAAAAAAAAAAGATTTTCCTAGTTCTGTAACGGTATAAACTAGAAGCACCAGCTACTGGTTTCCGGTAAGTAAGATTCCTTGGTTCGACGGCGTCAATAACCTGGTCGTTGCGACGCCAGCCAGCAAGTACTAATTGATCAATCAATCCCTGGTTCGAATTCTAGAATATTTCTGCATGGGGAGAAGCTCACAGTCACCAACTGCACTTGAATGGGAAAAAATAAGTTATTTATGTCAAGCAAGGAATCATGTTGAATAGTGGATAAATCAAATAATGTAACTGGTTTTATTCAGCCTTAGTACACCAAACACGATGGGACACACCCCCTTGCCTTATTGCTGGACCAGCAATTCTTACATTTCCCGTTCGTTAGATGAATAACTTAGGCAACTGAAATTAAAAGAACGAAAAAACTAGCCATTTGCTTTCATAAAGGAGCCTCATCCTGGTTATAATGGGATGCAAATTGCCCATCATAAATAAGACAATTTTTAGCAATTAGCCAACAGAACTCATCATCCATCTTACAGATTTCTCGGCCTTTTTGACAATATGCAATTTATGCTGCTGCAGATACGCACACCTTAGTGGAAGATACACACGTACACTTACTTATATATGAGTGTATGTGTGTATCTGGATACACACATACACACAAATTATATAAATAATATATATTATATATATGATTTTATAATGATGTGTATGTATGTGTATATATGTATATGCATTTGTATTTATAAATATAAAATATAAATATAAATCATATATATATATAATATCACTTTATATATATATATATATATATTATTATATATATATATATATATATATATATATATATATATATATTATATTTTCAAGTGTGCGTGAGCGCGCATGTGCATGTGTGTATATCTATCTATCTATCTATATATATATATATATATATATATATATATATATATATATATACAACATACATACTGGGTCTGACAGGACAAATAAATCAATACTCTCGTCTGGGTAAAACCAACCCGAAGTGGAAAAGAAAACGGTCTGAAATAATAGAGAAAAAAAACCGTATCACAGAAGAATACTGTACTATACACGTGCGCCATGATGTGGAATCACGGAGACGAACACTTCTCACACGTGCTGTACGCGTTCCGTTTTGCCTCTACGTACATTTCTGAGTGAAGGTGTAACCACTGTGCAAATCCAGCCGCGTGATTATTTTTTAACCTGCACAGACGCCATGCTACCATAGTAAACATGCCCGTAACAAAGGAAAAGTTCTAACTGATTGAGAATACTACAATGTAGACACTTAAAAAGAAGTACACGACAGTGTTGGAAATCTAGAGAAGCTTCATTAGAGGGGTTAATCAATTCTAGTAGTTTTTAAAGCGAGTCAATTCACTTGATTGTCATGTGGCTATATCTTTAGCAGCAGGAATGCTATTTGCAAATATGCGCTCACTAATCGCTCTTAAAAGTTCTTCCTTGAATAATAATAATAATAATAATAATAATAATAATAATAATAATAATAATCATTAAAAGATACTCATAATAGCACGAGTCTTCCAATGGAGAAACAAACCCACAGTTCTGTCTATGTACATATATAAAATTTAAAAATACAATGAATAGCTTTCGGGAATCTGTTTAAAAATACAAGGAATAGCTTTCGGGAATCTGTTCGGTTTCCCTTTCCAATCTGACATGTCCGAACTGATTCCCGAAAGCTATTACTTGTATTTTTAAATTTAATATATGTACATTGACATAACTGTGGTTTTGTTTCTCCAATAATAATAACAACTTGTGGATTTGTTTCTCCAATAATAGTAACAACAACTTATCTGTAAAATTCAAATACATACACCGATTTTGACGCTGTATTTGATCATGACCTCTATAGGCGCTCTAATAGCCATTTTAAGTTGCACGGAAAAGCCACTATTCGGATAATAGAGAAGGAACTCTACAAGTGTAATGCTGCTGAAGTAGCCATTACTTTTAATAAAATAATAATAATCATAAAATAATAATAACTGACGCGCCCCCTAGTAAATTTAAAGAATAGAAGTTCTCTTACTGTCAAGTCAGCCCTTGTCGGAGATTTCTTGAGGACAGCCCCGCGCCGTCTGGTACAGAGGGCTAGCAATCAATCAACACACCGTTCTATTGTTTCCTAAAAGTCGGCAGTTTGTGTTGCGTGACATCAGAGACACAGCACCATCATCCCTGCCAATATAATAATAATAATGCAATAATGTCGGTGCGCTCTCGTCAATGATTGTCCGTTGCCAGTTATGTTAAACTTGAGCCTTGCAAATGCTTTACGCTCCAGACATTGCAGAAACTCATCAAACACTCTCGCAAAAGTTGCCACGGTAGAGCTCGGGGGGGGGGGGGGGGTTCGTTGGGCGTGGGTTGGATGGGGGAGAGGGGGGGGGTGGGGGGGGAACGACGGGAATTGGGAAATAAGGGAAGTCTGGGATGGATTTTGAGGAGAGAGAGAGAGAGAGAGAGAGAGAGAGAAGAAGAAGAGAAAATGTTTTTGAATGTATACTTGACGATCTTCATTATTTGACAAGCAACCTTTTTCCTTTTCACCCCCTCCCCCAAACCTCCCCCCAAGTTCGGAAACTTCACCCGCGCCGAACCATTTTGTGAAGGCCTTCAGAAATGCAATTATTCTCATTTTCTATTCATAGACAGGAAATTCTACTTTGTGTCTCTGAAATGGGATGACTTTGCACATTAACCGAGCGCTCGTTTCCGCAGCGCTTCGTTCGCTTGACACTCAAACGGAACGTCCGTAGTAATTACTTTGGCCGGGTTTGGTTTCTAACGCGAAACACCTGAATAACATTTCTCTTTTGTCCTTCTGGGCAATATAAAAGGAGAGGAAAGGAAAGGGGGGAGGAGGGAGGAGGATGGGGGAGGAGGAGGAGGAGGAGAGCCGTGATCCGAAGAAAATCTCCCATAAATAGCGACGTTGAGAAAATGGAACATTAAGGGGAAACTTAAGTCGTTTCCGTAAATCATAGAGAGAAACTGAGCGATAGTTAAACATTCAGCTGCTTGTTGGAACTTGTGCAGCTGGCCCGTACTCGCACCCCAGCTGCTGGCTGCTCCCGAATCTGTTCTCTCCTCTCTCTCTCTCTCTCTCTCTCTCTCTTTCCATCCCCATATCCAAATGCCACACAACTCCCTCTACGGTTAACCCTCCTCATATCACTCAATTTCCTCCTCATTCTACCTCGTCCATCACCATCCTACGCCTAGTTGTTCATTCATTCATTCATTCATTATTCATGCACCTCCCTTGGGTCCTTCTCGAGTTGACTTTTGAATAGATTCGCCTAGACATGACAGACCTTGCACCGAACCCTTTAATTATGTTCGCGTTTGTTTCACAGTACAATATTATTGCCGATATACTGTTGTCGGTGGTCAATATCACTATCATCTGTTGTGATGCTGTCTTTATTTCCTTGTGATTCGTGTGACAACCACTTCGTAGGTCTTGCTTTACACAGGATTTTAATGGCTCCATTGCAGTACGGAACAGCCGAGTTGATATTTACAAAAACAGACTTCCATAATGGTACAATGAGGAGAGAAATCTAATATATCATACAGTTGCATCAAGGAAATAACATTCAATTCGTACTTACCGTTTCTCATACCAAGTGGCGTTCGTGAGGGGGGGGGGGCGGAGGGGGGGCTGTTTGAAATCTCCCCTGGGGCTCAAAGTGTGAGGGGGCCCCAAAATGCGAAATTTAACCATTTCTGTTATGAGTCATACCCATACCTCAGAAACATTTCAATTCCTTTTATTATTATTATTTTACATTGTCATGCCAAGACCACATTCGTTTTTTTAATCACTTTCATTTTCACGAGAATTTGATAATCATGCATTAGACCCCTTTTATCTGAGTCTCCGTTGTGGCAGTTCTTGTTTGTTTGTTTGTTTGTATGGTGTTTTACGTTGCATGGAAGCAGCGGTTCAACGTGACCAACGGCTTTACGTGACTTCCGAACCACGTCGAGAGTGAACTTCTATCACCAGAAATACACATCTCTCACTCCTCAATGGAATGGCTGAGAATCGAACCAGCGACCACCGAGGTGGGACGCCAACACCATACCAACCACGCCACTAATGCAGTCCTGGTTGCGTGAAACTCCTTGTCATGGAGGTCTGATTACACTCGAGTGTCTGAACCTTCTCTTATAGGAGTCATTCGTGTCTTCATTTTTCATTTCAGTATTGAAAACTTTATATTATTCTTACCCGTCCATTATATACTGAACCACTGGTTGATGCCGGTTTTTTTTTTTTTTTTTTTTTTTTTTTTTTTTACTCGGGATACGAAAGGGGCTTTGAACTTTCAATATACTGGATGAGCTGAGGAAAAGTTCCTCGATTCCACCGGCTTCGTTACGTTCAAGACAAGTTCCTTCACACTAATCATACAAATCAACCATTTCCATAACATATCTTCCCTTACACAATCACTCTTTCTTAGTCTTCCCTTCTTCCTTCTACCCAGCACTTCCATTTCCATCGTATGTCTTCCAGCATGATGTTCCTCTCTTCGTAACAAAATATATCTTACTTTTACCAGACCACTGAGCTGAGTTACAGCTCTCCTAGGTCTGGCCCGGAGGATTAGATATTTCTACGTGGCTAGGAACCAATTGGTCACCTAGCATCGGGAACTATTTATTGTGGGATCCGAACCACATTATATCGAGAAATGAATTTGTATCACCAGAAACAAATTACCCTGATTCCACGTTGGCCGGGGCGAGAATCGAACTTCGGACCACCGGAGTGGTAGCCGAGCGCGAAAACCACTCATCCAACGAGGAACTCTCTTCGTAACAGGTGTCCATACCATGGAAGCCTTCCCTCCTGTATTTTCTTCGAAATTTCAGCTACCTTTCTCGATCCTCTTATATACTCATTTCTAATCCCATCTTCCCTTGTTACTCCCGACATTAACGAGAACGATGCACAGGACAGAAATCGATGGAGACGACTCATTCATAACGAAGAAGAAGAAGAAGAAGAAGAAATCAACAATCTCCACATATCCTGGTTCGGATACTGTGCCCTTTCCTTAGCTGACAAGCGTTCGACTTTTCTCCTTTCTTCTGTTTTCTCAGTTCTTCAAAAGTCTTCCGTCTTCCCTGCGGCATGTTTTCCGCTTCCTGTGAGGGAGAGGTGGATTCAATTTCTTTTATTGACACTTTCATTCGGCCTGCAATGATAAGGCCATTGGGATTTCATGCCACCGGCATTTGTACTAAAAGACAAGATCCTCTTTCCATACAAAATAGGTTTCAGCGTATTCGCTCATGCATATACAGTATGTGCACACAGGTTTACCGCTTCTCTAAGGGTTGGTTGCAGTAGTTTCCTCCATTTTTGCATTGCTTTGTTCTATTTTTATCTTAACCTAGCGTGTTAATATCAGAATGCTGATTTCCACGTTGTCTATATTCGGATGACATATAAATGGATGAATAAGAAACAATCTAGAGAATCGACGTTAAAAAAATAAATACTTGATTGATTCAACAAAATTCTCTCTCTCTCTCTCTCTCTCTCTCTCTCTCTCTCTCTCTCTCTCTCTCTCTCTCTCTCTCATGAAAAATATAACCGTTTGTTTTCATACGCAAATATTGTTATTTATTTATTCTTCAAAACATTAGCATTACAGATGTAAATCATTATGAACTCGAATCAACGCATATAAAAACCAATTTTATAACAAAATATATGAGAATAAAATGCCCTAAATCGCACGTTCAGATAGACACGGAAAACTGAGAGAGAGAGAGAGAGAGAGAGAGAGAGAGAGATTCATATTACACAATTTAAATCATTATGGACTCGAATTAACGTATATAAATCCAATTTTATGACAACAAAAATATGAGAACCAAATACCCCTACCGAGAGAGAGAGAGAGAGAGAGAGAGAGAGAGAGAGAGAGAGAGAGGTGTCCAAGCAACAATGATACCGAGAACGTCTGACACTGAAAGTCAATTAATATCGAGGCAAATTGGTATCCATCTTGGCCGCCCCTTACTCCGGTTCTCACCAGCAATGAAAAATTCCTGAACTGCTATTTGTATGTTCGAGGAAATGAAGTAATTTATCGAGCTAATTTATTCAAGTGATCGGGAGGGGGAGGGGGGTGGGGGGGAGGATGTAAATACACAGTTAAATATGATTATTTTTCTGCGTTTCATTTAGCATTTAACCACAAGGCACTGGTTTCACTGATTGAACTCAAGTGGAGAATGCTTCTCATTAGCAGTTGTCGTCAGTGTATGATTTTGTATTATATATGTATAATATCTCTATATATATACATATATAATTCTATACTCTATTATATATGTACATTTAGTTTATATATATGTATATAATATATATATATATATATATATATATAATATATATATATGTATATATATATATATATATATATATATATTATAAATATATATATATATATTATATTATATAGATCACACATATGAGAGAGATAGAGAGAGAGAGAGAGAGAGAGACGAGAGAGAGAGAGAGAGAGAGAGAGAATCGTTATAGTTGAATTAAGTGGAGCATTAGCGCCTATACCAAGTCAGAACCTCACGACGAACCTAGAGAGACACAGAACAAGACTCAGTTTGGTATCACTTTTCGTGCACTAAATCAATTGACGCGAATATATAGCACCAGGGCAAATGACCTAATAATAAAACGGATCTTGTTAGTCTTCCGGATTTTCTTCACAAACAAAAAAGGGGGTTGCTCAGTCACGCAAACTCAAACCCTGGAACCCAGATATAAGGACCAAAAACCGCCACTCCCAAAATGTTATCGAAATCCAAAACAAGCGAATAAATACAGTAATATTTTAGGAGTTACCTCCGGGACAAACGCCGCACACATCTGACATACGTATACATACATAAATATATACATACGTAAATATGTGTATGCATGTATGTATGAACATTTATACAATATATGTATATATATTACATTATATAAATATATTATATATTTTAATATACATACATACATACATATGCAAATATGTGTGTGTATGTATGTATGTATGTATATATATATTATATATAATAAAAATCTATATACATATACATATACATATATATATATATAGTTGGCATTATACCAAGCACTGGGGCAACTAATGCCATTCAGCGCTGAAGCGGAAATGGACAGTAAAAGGTTTGAAAGGTGTAACAGGAGGAAAAACCTCAAAGCAGTTGCACTATGAAACAATTGTTAGGAGAGGGTGGACAGGAAGATAGAAGAAAGAAAATGAACGGAGGTACAGTAAAAGGAACGAAAGTAGTTGCAGCTAAGGGGCCGAGGGGACGCTGCTAAGAAACTTAAGTAATGCCTACCGCTTGAGGTGCACTGACGACATTACCCGGTCCCCCCCAAAACCCATAGGGGGTCAACAGAAGGAAACCCCGCACATGGAACAGCCACACGAACGACAAACTGGTAAATCTATTGAGCCACGAAAACAAATAATTCAAGTCATCTTTAAATAAACAATAAGAGTTATTAAGGCATCACATACAGTTCGAGATCGCTTAACAGCGCACTGCCTCTTCGTCCTTCTCCTATGTTTTCCGTTTGAGCAAATGCACCGAAGTGAAGAGGCGAGGTGATATGAGAACGCACTTCTGGGAAATGTTCAAGGGAAACGCGACTTTCCACCTGCTCAAGGGAAACACAATCATTTCCACCTGCCTTACTACTAGCTTCTCTTGTTTTCGAAGCTGACGGATTAACACTAAGCGCAGAGTCATTGGAAGCAACCGTTAATCCATTTGCTGCTCGACTTTTGAGTGAAACGCCTTTCATTTCTACGCAGCCACAAACAATAAAGAGGAATAAGATGAGGGATGAAAAGGGCTTCTGCATTTGGGTTTCTAAAGGTCTGTTCTCGCTGCAACTGAAGCTCTAAACGGCAAGCCAAAAATATAAAATAATTATGAGAGCAATCGGCAAGCGCATGCCGTCGCTTTTACCACACGATATCTCACAGGTAGGTTGATCAAAAACCAATACATAAAACAGAAAGTTAAAGAAAGACTGCCTTGTCTCGCAACGATGGAGGAAATACTCCCGAAATCATCTCGGTGCCTGACTGACCCTTCCCGGCCCACAGACGACCTTTTTTAAACGTTTGCCTGAAAACCACCATTAATTCCCTCTACATATATTGCGAACATGAAAACAAATTGATAAACGACATGCAACAACACGTGAATATTTATCCTCAATTTAACTGCAGCAAAAAAAAATATTGCTCCCCTTGTTGGCAATTAGGAAGGATCATTGCGCATGTAACAGGTAATATCACAGGTATATATATAAAATAGCTTACGGTAAAGTTAGTCGAGTTGAATATAGAATTTAGGCCAAAGGCCAAGCACTGGGACCTATGAGGTCATACAGGAGGGAAACCTCGCAGTTGAACTATGAATCAATTGTTAGGAAAGGGTGGAAAGCAAGATGGAAGTAGGAGAATATGAAAGGAGGTACATTAAAAGAGAACTTTAGTGCCTACAGTGCACCGCATGAGGTGCACTGACGGCGCCATCCCGCTAAGGGGCCGGTAAAGTTAGCCACACTTAACAAGCCAAGTTCACTTTAAGTTTTATAAATCATCAGTAATCATTAAAAATAAAATATCCTTTATTATTAAAAATGACTATTTAAATTTCGTTCAATTCCGTTAATTTCCTCTGTCACGTAAAGACGTTGTAGTCAGACGAACTCTTACATCGCTTGTGTCGTCCGTCTATCCACATTACGAATAACGTCAAGAAGAGTAAGAACTTACTGATATAAACACTAGACATTTGACCCCCGAACGACTTCAGAGTTGTAAGTAAACCTAAATTTTTTTTTTTTTTTTAGTTTCCTGTAAAAGAAAACTATTGAAGTGGCTTTGTCCGTCCGTCCGCACTTATTCCATCCGCCCTCAGATCTTAAAACACTACTGAGGCTAGAGGGCTGCAAATTGTGGTACGTTGATCATCCGCCCTCCAATCACCAAACATACCAAATCGCACCCCTCGAGCCTCAGTAGTTTTTATGCTATTTAAGGATAAATTTCCAAAGAAAATGTACACAAGGATAACATTGTGTGTGTGTGTGTGTGTGTGTGTGTGTGTGTGTGATAAGGGGAAGGGCGTAGATTCATAGACTCTAGTCTCTACAATGGGCTTCCTACCCAAAGAGAAAATTTTGCCAAACTCTTGACATCTTAATTTTATGTCTCGTGAATAAAGTGTTCTACTTATTTCTTCTTGGTTCAACTTGAATCCTCGTTGTTGAATCCACTCCAAGACGACTTTTAAACAAATAACCTCATTCTCAGAGCCATTATAAAATGCAAAAGAGTCCCGCTAGGATTATTCGGAGCATCCCCCCCCCCTTACCTCCCCCCGGCCATCCGACGGGGTCGCTCATCCGACGGGGTCGCTCTTTCTTCGCCACCTTGTCACTGTTCGCCATCTACCACTAGAGCTGCGGATTCTCTCTTCTCAAAATTACAGGTTACACACAAATATACATTATGTATATTGAGAGAGAGAGAGAGAGAGAGAGAGAGAGAGAGAGAGAGAGAGAGAGGGACGTATTATAGTCTTAGTACAACAGTTATCACGCTGCGGAGAGAGATTGATTTAGACAAAAAGTAGACTACCTGAATAAGACATGCATATAGATCACCAGACTCGATATGAACTTATAATATCTCCCTTAACGGCTGAGTCCACTAAGCTGACTTTTACCCGTTAAACAACCAAAACATCCAAACCTTCTTAAGGAATTCTTAGCGCTTAATATTTGGAAGCATAAAAATGTCACGTGTAAATTTTGTGGCAACTATCATATTACATATATATATTCTATAATAATATATAATATTATTATATATATATATATATATATATATTATAAGGTGGTATAATAAATTATAATATTGTCATTAGAAAGTAAAAAGACATCAATTGGCATGACAAACTGCGTGGATAAATGTATATTCATGTAAAAGATATTTAAAATACCTTACAATGTTTGTAATTTGATATGTTTTTATGCATACTGAGACCTCCAGATCATGTTTGGCCTTTGACATTCTTCAGCAAAAATGAAAACCTTCACCATACACATCTCTAACACCTCAATGGAATGCCCGAGAATCGAACTCGCGGCCACCAAGGTGGCAGGCCAAGACCATAATCACACCACTGAGGCGCATGAATTGTAGAGAGATCAAGGCATCATCCCACCTCCAGCTTACCCGGGACGTGTGCAAGATTTCATCACCCCCCCCGCCCCCCCCTCACCCCGTTTTAAGTTGTAAACATTATCGTCCAAATTCTTAACGTAAATTAAAATGTGTTAAAATCCACAGTAAAATAGAGCCTTGTTTCACATATAAAAATTAAAATAAATACGCTATATTTTATAATAAATCATTTTTCTTTACTGTTTTAACATCCACATTATTTCCTTTTTCAGTTTCGTTTAAAAAATATATCATAAATATCCTATACCTAAGATTCCTGTATCTTTTAACTCAACGCAGAAACACCTTTTTCAGACCTTTTTCAGGCTCCTTCGCAGACCTTTCCTATCCCCCGACAACAACAACAAAGCAGTTAGTAGGCTTACTCGCCGAGTAAGCGAAAACCGTAGCCTATTTACACCACGATCTGTTTCGAGAAACAAAACAAGGCAATCTAGATCACTTCCGATCGCTCCCGTGCATTCCACTGAGGCGGAATAAGGAAAACTCCACCGTCACCACTGGACCGCAGTTGCTGGTCCCTCTTCTTGGGTCTGCACAACTATAAGCAGCGACAGGGAAAGAAGCCGGATCTTCCACAGGAACTAAATAGGATGCAAGGCTTGCTGGATTCCCTTCAGGAGACTCCCTATTAATCGTTCCCTTATGGGACATTAACAGCCCCATATTCCGTCTTTTATGGTCGGAGGTTTTCTCTCTATCTCGACCGTATTTGCATAGGAACTCTCTCACCCAGTGACGTGCCGCGTCTCTCTCTCTCTCTCTCTCTCTCTCTCTCTCTCTCTCTCTCTCTCTCTCTCTCTCCTACAGGCTCTTTTGTGCCCCGTATGCTTTTCTTTCTTTCTTTGGGCTGGAATTCCATTTCATCTTTCTCTTCTGCTGTGACGCAAGCGTGTATTATGCACACACAGCCACAGCTCTTGTACTACTGCTCCTGATTCAACAAATCAATCTATCTATCATGCGATTTACGGCTGCATTAATATCTCACCGCCTTTTTTTATATAATCTTAAGAACAAAGGCAACATTCTCCATATATAACATTAGCATAAGAATCTCATTTCCGCCGTGCTGCCTTCGTGTTTTCCCCATTTTTTTCCCTGCGAGGATCATTTTTCCCCTCATAATGACTTGACCGAATTTGAACAGCTTCAGCAAAACATTCAATTTATGCTTTTTTTTTATCATAGCGCTACAATCGAGAAAAAAATCTAGGAGAACAAGACATTATACGTCCGGTTCCTAATTACTGTGACTTGTCCGGTTTTCCATTAATTAGAGAGAATAAGATATTTCCTACGACTTTCTTTAAAATCAAATCAGAGAGAGACTCGCGATAAAAAAGAAGTAATTCAACAAAAAACGAAAACTTGCTCTTGAACGTCCTCCTCCAGACAGCTTCTTCACCGAGTCACCCCTCTTTCATTTCCCGTCGCTATTATCTGGTTATCATTTCCAGACAATTTATCACATCATTTCTCTTTCCTCTCCCTGTAATCTGTTAGCGATCACTCGTAAAAACAATTCCGAAGAGGTTAGTGTTCATTAAAACAAGTGTTTCGAGGGAGGATATTGCTGGCCCACAGAAATATATATATATATATATATATATATATATATATATATATATATATATATATATATATATGTATATATGTGTGTATATATATATATATAATGTTATATGTATATGTGATATATATATATATATATATATATAGTATATGATATATATGTATATGTATATGTATATATATGTAGGTGTATATGTGTATATTTTATATAGATATATATATATAGATATATATATATATATATATATATAGTATATATAGTCTATATATATATGTAGCATATATATACATATATATACACTCTCCTACGCAATGGAGTGGTCTGAAAAGCAAGATTGTTTACGCGGTTAAGCAATCATTTATATATCTATATATATATATATATATATATATATATATATATATATATATATTGTGCGTGTATTGATTATGTATATGTATACATGCGTCTGTGTCCGGGCGCTCTTGTGTATTTGTCTGTTTCGTTTCTGTGATAATATATATATATATATATATATAAATATATTATTATACTATATATATATATATATATTAAAAATATATATATATATATATATATTTTATATATATATATATATAGAGAGAGAGAGAGATCAGAGAGAGAGAGAGAGAGAGAGAGAAGATCATCACTTTAATATGCATTTATTGCATCCCGATCACGTGGATAAACTAATGATGTCTTCTTAGGAAACAGCATGATCACCTCTACATTGACAGTGGGGTCTCCAAGGCAATGCGGGTGGACAGGAGCGCTACCTGTCATAAGTAAGACTTCTCAAGAGGTATTTCTTTACCTAAAGTTTGGAGCATTTGTAAAACCGCTCCATGAACAACAGTATCTCCCAAGTCTTATTATGGTTTTGTCAAACATGGGCAAGCAGATTTTAGTTTTCTGACAAACTAGTGAGGCTAAAGGGCTGCAAATTGGTATGTTGATCATCCAGCCTCCGATCATCAAACATACCAAATTGCAGCCCTCTAGCCTTAGTAGACTTTATTTTATTTAAGGTTAAATTTAGCCTTGAGCTTGCAAAGACCAACACCGTGCCGTGGCTTGAAGTTTCATGGGCCGTGGCTTAGTTTCATACAGCATTATATGCTGTAAAGAAAACTCGACTGCACCGAATTTTACTTGTTATTTTCATTCTTCAAGGTGAGGGAAGCACTTGACCAGTATTTGAGGGCTTGTTATAATTAATGTTTTCACATCACCCCAGTAAGACGATTTTTCTCTCACCTTAGATCGCACAAGTTTTTTTTTTTTTTTTATTTTTTTTTATTTATTTATTTTTTTTTTTTTTGTATATACAATTTTCCTTTTCTAGAAAACACTTGCTCTACAGGACAGCCTTTCTCTTTAGTAATTTCATTAACAGCATGCTAATGCGGAATCTCTCGTTGAGTTTAGACCTTTTCCGGTCGCGGTGCCTAACAAAGGTAAAACCTTTATTACGTGTAAACTTCTTTATTTCATTCTCCTCAAGGCAACACATCCTCGAGCACCGCCATTAATGCTCGCTCAGTCTTAGCAAGTTGTTTGTCATGCACCTGAGGGACCCTTTCGGCCGTTCCACAATGAACTCTCACAGTTCCTTAATCGTTTATAGTTTCTTGACTCATCTTCCCTCTGCTGGACATAGCGAATGCTCAGTTCATTCTTGCCCAACATTTGGGCCACATCCCCTCATTTCCAACCAAGGCCTAAAAAGATCCTCCTCCTCCTCCTCCTCCTTTTTTTACGGACTTTGCTTACCACTTAACTGCTTCTTAGGAGAAATCCCCGAAGCACAATGAACACACCACTAAGCACCCACTAAGCACTACACGACACGGACCCATTCAAACGGGCATGCTGGAGGCATTACCAAGCATCATTAAAACTCAAAAAACCTTTCATAAGTGTGGATGTCATGCTTCACAGCATTTCATGTGTGTGGATGTCAATGCCGTACTTGGCGCGCGAGAGGTTTATTGTTTGAGATGTGAAGTTTCCTATACTCTGTTTTTTTTTTTTTTTTTTTCATCTGTCCATCCGCCTGTGGTGGTCGCGCATGGTAACACTACGACCCGGGCTTTAAAAGTTACGCTATGTGTAACTTTTAGGTAAATAAAAAGACATCTTGGTGTACATTTGTATCTGAAAAGTGTTAATAATTTACTGTATGCGAATTACACCGTTAATATTCGAAATACGATATTTTTCAAAGCCCGGGACGCAGTGTTACCATGCGCATACACCACAGGCGGATGGACAGATGGGGAAAAACAGAGTATAAGTATGTTTTGTCTTGAAAATTCGTAACAAGTGGATGGATATTGTGGGTTGCCTGTGCGTAGACTTATAAATATACAAACACACATACACGCACAGACTACTAAATCGAAACTACAATCTCCAAAGGAAAAAACAAACAAACTAACAAACAAACAAAACAAAAACAAAAAAAACCAAGGAGATTCCGCAATCAGCACCTTGCATTCTTTTCGTCTCTAAAGGTTCCTTAAAGACAACATCCAAATATTCCAGCCACAGCTACGCAAGCTGTTTAAGAGGCTGCTGCGTTTTCTAGAAGTTTATATCACTAATATTGCCACCGCATAAGTAATGGAATACCTGACCTCCAAGCATCTATGGAATCTGTCTCAGGAAAATTACAGTAAGGACACTGTTTAATACGTAAGAAAATAGCTGCTACATGAACGACACAAGAGCTGATCAACGTGATAATACGGTTTGTTTGTTTGTATGGTGTTTTTACGTTGCATGGAACCAGTGGTTATTCAGCAACGGGACCAACGGCTTTACGTGACTTCCGAACCACGTCGAGAGTGAACTTCTATCACCAGAAAAGCATATCTCTCACCCCTCAGTGGAATGCCCGAGAATCGAACTCGCGGCCACCGAGGTGGCAGGCCAAGACCATACCGATCACGCCACTTGTGATATCATGATTACTACTACTAATATAATGGCTCTGGTAGTATTTATCCGTGTTCAAGAGAAAATCAATTTACCATCTCGGGGACAAGAATTTCTAGCTATGTCGACGTGAACAACATCATGGCAAGCAATTCTCGAGAGAAAGTGAGGGGAATGGCTAGAATAACGTTTTGCTGTGTGGTTTTCACATAACAAGAGACCACTACGGAGTGATTTTTCAAATTTGTTAAAAAGTATATTGAATCCTTCCATTGTAAAAAAAAAAAAAAAAAGATTATAAGTCATCTTCATTATAAAAAAAAAAGAAAGCAAGAAAAAATATTATTACAGCTGTAAGCTTTACGAAGCCAAGGCATTAATCTCACCAGTTCACTTCATTTGGAAAATGACTCCACTTTTATTCCTAAACATATTCAACACAATATACCAACTTTCCCTTTATATTTAAAAAAACCTAAAACTTTTATCTTTCCCACTTAGTTCACTAAATATAATAAAGGTTTATCTATATTACTTCACTTTCAATATCGCCTCAACTTCTGGGATTTATGCTTCAAAGATTCGCACACAATCTGATTTACTCAGATATTCACACACGATTTGATTCACTCAAGAGATTCAAATACCATCTGATTCACACAAGAGATTCACATACTCTGTGACTCACACAAAATCTGATTTACTCAGAGATCCACACACAATCTGATTCACTCAGAAATCCACACACAATCTGATTCACTCAGAGATTCACATACAATCTGATTTACACACAATCTGCTAGCTTGCCTATGTAGTTCTCGTACCTTGCTCACGCCTTTGAGAATAGGCAGATCCTCTCATTCACACACATCTATATAAATGTGAGTACATGTGTATGAATTTTAGTTCAAGAACCCATAAAATACAATAATGGTAACCATTAATACAGTTTTTCCGTATGTAACACGACGAAGAGTAAGTTTCCCAATAGAAAACTCTTACACAAGTACTTAACCACATTACGTACTTGATTTATAGTTTAGTATGATGCAGTTGTAAAGTGGCCCATCGCTGTGTCTTTTTTTAACGCGACAGTCAATATAAAACAGAACTCTACTTCATGAAAACTAGAGAAAAAAATGCTAGCAACAGAACGTGGAACGTAACTTAGTATCATCAAAATGTGCTCGTACTATGCATGCCCAAGCTTGGCAGAGTTTTTTCCCATAACTCCGGGACACGTCCCCCTGTGATGCAAGAAAAGTATAAGCCATTTTCTAAGACGATTATGAAAAGACGCGGTGAAATCGTCGGCGCTCCAATAAACCAACTTTTGGCTTACGCGCAAAACTCCCGCGTATAAAAGTAGCGACGGTGCCAAGCCCCACTTAACCGTCTCAATAAATCGCGGAGGGAAAATGAAAAAAAAAAGGAAATAAAAAAAAAAAATAAAAAAAAAAACTCCCTTGGTCTTTCCTATCCGGGAAAAGAGACAGAATGCCGACGGGGAAAAGGCAAAATGCCGCGATGAAGAAGCCCAGGAGGTAAATGTGAGAGAGAGAGAGAGAGAGAGAGAGAGAGAGAGAGAGAGAGAGAGAGAGAGAGAGAGAGAGAGAGAGAGAGAGAGAGAGAGAATGATGTGGAGGGGAATTCTGGAATCTGTGATTTGGCGAAATGGAAGAGTTTTCGACTCCAAGATGGGACCAGAAGAGACAAAGCAAACCTCGCATCCTTTTCGGTCGAGTTTTTTTTTTCTTTCTTTTTTTTTTATTATAAAAAAAATGGATTTTTTGTCCCCATTTTCCTACAGAAATGGATTGCCCGTCCCACCACCGATGCGGCTGGATCTTGGCAAACCTCTATAACCAGATGTATATTATTCACAGGGAAAATTCCTTTACAATTTGAAGATAAAAGTGTGCGTACAAATTTTGCTTCATATTATTGACAAAGCATATTTACCCGACTGGATCGTTTATTTACACGAACTCTGTCTGTCTGTCTGTCTAGAAATAAGAAAGGGAAATACTATCCTGTCTATCTCTCCTCTCTCTCTCTCTCTCTCTCTCTCTCTCTCTCTCTCTCTCTCTCTCTCTCCCCGTACGTTTCACAATGAAATTAAATGATAAATCTCTCTCTCTCTCTCTCTCATCAGCAACGCCCGTAACACTGAATAACGCAGCTGGGAGAAGCCACCTGACCCCCAAATCAAAGGATGCCAACCGCCTTCAATATTCTACTCCCGACTAGCAAGGATTATCCATCCCACAACTGCCCGCCCGCCCCTGCCGACCCCCCCCCCCCCCCCCTCCCCCCCAAATCAACCTTAACCTCAAATGCAACATCTCGCAAATCATGAATCATTCTCGTAAGCGACTGAGGTGTTGGAAAAAAAGGAGAGAGAGAGAGAGAGAGAGAGAGAGAGAGAGAGAGAGAGAGAGAATTTGTTTGTTTGTATGGTGGTTTTTACGTTGCATGGAATCAGTCGTTATTCAGCAAACGGGACCACGGAGGCTTACGTGACTTCCGCCAACCACGTCGCGAGAGAACTTCTATCACCAGAAATACACATCTCTCACACCTCAATGAATGCCCGGAGAATCGAAACTCGCGCCCACCGAGGTGGTACGCCAACACCATACCGACCTCGCCACTGAGGCGTTCAAGAGAGAGAGAGAGCGAGAGAGAGAGAGAGATAGAAAATGCAAACTATCCTATATACATTTGGTATTCGACATCGATTCGTGGCCACATAGAAAGAAAAACTTTCCGCTCGCGTTTCCAACAAAGGCCAACTTACGAAGGGAATGAATGACGCTTTGGACAAATGCATTTTAATACTGCCACCAGCTGTGTTGGTGGATTGTCGTTGTTAGTCAGAGGCCTCTCGTTAAAGGTGAAGGAAAAGGCCTTCCCGATTTCGTAAGGAGGGGCTGCGAGGCGGAAGTATACTTATCGACCCTAGACATGCCCTGAAAATCAATAATTAGTTGAAAGTTAACGGCTTACGATGAGGAATACTTTTATTTATTACATCGGAAGTGCTATTCTTTTTTCAACTCTTTGGTCTCTACTTGAATTACTAGATGCAAAAGGTCGCGATTACAAGTGATTTAAAGCGCCTCAGTGGCGTGATCGGTATGGTCTTGACCTGCCACCTCGGGGCCGCGAGTTCGATTCTTGGGCATTCTATTGAGGTGTGAGAGACGTGTATTTCTGGTGATAAAAGTTCACTCTCGACGCGGTTCGGAAGTCACGTAAAGCCGTTGATAACGTCGCTGAATAACCACTGGTTCCACGCAACGTAAAAATGCCTTGCAAACAAACGAACAAGTGATTTAAATAAATCAAGTACCAACGAAAATATTCAGAATCTGGAACAAATTCATCGTTTTCTCATTTATTAAATATTAATAACAATTCAATCGACTTTCAACCAAACTGTCTAGCATGGATGGAAAGAGTGTTTGACAATCAATGTACGACGGCCATTAACTTCAACTTGGCAAAATTATTAACAACGTGAAAGCACAACTCTGGACTATGGTGCCTCAGGACGTAGAGCAACGCATTTCTTTTCACGGTTCAGTATAAATATACGCGAGTTTTTATAAATATACTAATAGTTTATTTGTAAATCACATATATACAAACAGTGCGTAAGTATAAACAGTTACAAAGAGATATTTTCTTTTCACCTCCACTAATCATACAAACACAAAAGGCATGCTATATTTCCTCTCCATCTATCTCTTCCTACGACTAACTTCTCTCTCTCTCTCTCTCTCTCTCTCTCTCTCTCTCTCTCTCTCTCTCTCTCTCTCTCTCTCGAAATTGACCTTCACGCTGTTGTAAAATCTATGCTTATGCATCTCAATTTTATCTCCAGCTTCACTACCATCTCTCTCTCTCTCTCTCTCTCATTTATGCATGTCTATCTGTCAGTACCGGAAACCAACTTATCCCTCATATTCATCTCAATCTAGAGTACAAGCATCATTGCCACTGCCATTCCCCCGTCTGCGCCTCCTTCGTTACCGGCGCCCAAAAACAGGGAGATTAATTCCTGACAGCTTTAGTGGTAAACATCTTAAATCAGCCCCGACAGGATACAGCTGTCTCCTAGAATCACTCCAAATGCTTCCACACTTTCAACCATATTCGGCTCTTCCTCTCCCAGAGCCTTCCTCTTTTACGATAGATTTACTTTCGTTTTTTTTTTTTTTTTTTTTTTTTTACTCGCGTAGTAAGCCTTCAAACTATACTTGGTTGTTGTCGTTGTTGTTGTTATTACTGTTGTTGTTATTGTTGTTGTTCTTGTTGAAGGGGGTAGGAAAGGTCTATGGAAGAGACTAAAAAGGTCTGAAAATGCTGTTTCACATTGAGTTAAAGATACAGGAATTTTAGGATAGGATATTTATGGTTTATTTATTAGAATGAAAATGTAACAATACTGATATATTACTTTATTAAATATGGCGTATTTATTTTAATTTTCGTAGGTGAAACAAGCCTCTATTTGACCTTTGATTTTAGCATGTTTTAATTTATTTGGTGTACTGAATTCAAAGCTATGTTTCTGTTAAACTGTTTTGTGTTTCCACTTATAACTGAGAATATATGAACGTGTTTAATTTGCGTCCTTTTTATTGATTCCTTGTTGTCAGTATGAGTAGTATTCAAGTATGAGTTTTAATGACAAAGACCATTTCATATGAAGTTAGGAATATAACGTTTACGACTTATGTGTGTGAGGGGAAAATCTTGCATGCATCCCGAGAAAGCTGGAGGTCGAATCACGCCTTTTTATTTTCATGCTATATCAGGGTTCCTACAAAGTGATTTGGAACTTTTTTTATAGTACATTTTAGGCTATTTATGGATCCCTTCATAATTGATTTTCTTCTTTACCAGTGTTCTGACTGGAGCTATATCTGAATTGCTTTTCTGCTTCCATTTGTTTTAAGTATGCTCTCTATATTTCCACTCCTCCAGAGTTCCTCGTTGGACGAGTCATTTACGAGCTCACCTACCGCTTCGGTAGTCCCTAGTTAGATTCTCCGCTCTGCCAACGTGGAATCAGAAGAATTTATTTCTAGTGATTAGAAATTTATCTCTCGATATAATGTGGTTTGGAATCCACAATAAGCTGTAGGTTCCGTTGCTAGGTGACCAATTGGTTCCTAGTCACGTCAAATAAAAAATCTAATCCTTTGGCCAGCCCTAGGAGAGAGCTGTTAATCAGCTCAGTGGTCTGGTAAACTAAGATATACTTAACCTTTCCACTCCTTCACTGTCGATTTTCTTTATCCATTTTAGCCGTTTTTTGTTTGTTTGTATGGTGTTTTTACGTTGCATGGAACCAGTGATTATTCAGCAACGGGACCAACGGCTTTATGTGACTTCCGAAGCCACGTCGAGAGGAAACTTCTATCACCAGAAATTCACATCTCTCACACCTCAATGGAATGCCCAAGAATCGACCTTGGGGCCACCGAGGTGGCAGGCCAAGACCATATCCATCATGCCACTGAGGCGCTTCATTTTAGCCGTTTCTTCGCGATTTTTACCTTTTTACTCATTTAAAACCCTTTTCTTACTTCCCCTCATCCAAAGGGCCCGGTTAAAATTAAAATTAAATGCACCGATCGAAGGCATTTTATATTCTTTCAACTTCAAATCGAGTTGCTGATGACTACATTACAAAAAATTAAAGCAGACACCTATTACTATCACTTTTGATTTGAGTGAGGTTTTTGCTTATTTATAATTAATCACTGCTGCTCTTGCATTGACCCATTCCTACTTTATCCTCATTTTACTTAAAAATGCTTTCGAAAGTTTGTCTGGATCAATCTTTGCTGATTGGAAGTTGAAATCTCGAGGAGAACGAAAATAGAGGGCAGGGGGGTGGGGGGGATGGAAGAGTAAAAAATACAGTGTAAAAAAAAATTCAATGAAGAGTTTGAATTACTTATACGAAAAATGGTAGCGAAAAACAAACCGAAAAAAAAAGTAATGTGAATTGTCACATATAAACGCGAATGAAAAGAAACACATAGAAACATGTGCTTTTCAAGAAAAAAATACTCCACAAAAAGTAAAAAGTCAAAAAGTAAAACGTGTTTTTTTAATCTAAACTTATACAGACTAAACTATCACGACATTTCATTTTTCTACCTTTTTTTTTCTTTTTCGCCATACTGCAATGCGCCTGGCACGAATCCAGTGACCAAAACACCGAATCATCTTTTCTGTTTTGGAATGATTCCTGCCCCGTTTGTCGACAGCCTCCTATTGTATTATTTTTCACAATTTTCAGCTTAACTCGGGAGTAAGTTCCTATATAAACTACTTTTCTTGTTGTTGTTTGTTTATTGTTGGCTTGTTTGTTTATGTTTTTGCTTTTGTTTGGTTGTTTGCTCTTGGTTTGGGTGGAAGGTAGGATAGGTTCTATGGAAGGACCCTTAAAAGTGTCCCCCTGCAAAGGGAAGGGTTGTTTTCGCCTTTTTGTGAGTTTGAAAGATTACCATGGAAATTTTTAATTTTTGGATACGATTAGTTTATGAATTTATTTATTTAAGTGCGAAAATTTTAAAAAATAATGTGCTTAGTAAAAAAAGAAAAATTGCACACCAATTATTTCT